>NW_027480659.1:300000-577636 GCF_051401765.1 Calliopsis andreniformis
CAATCCTCAATCTTCAATCATCAATATTCAATCTTCAATCCTCAATCCTCAATCCTCGATACTCAATCCTCAATCCTCAATGTTCAATCCTCAGTACCCAATCCTCAATCTTGAATCCTCAATCCTCAATCCTCAGTCCTGAATTCTCAATCCTCAATCCTCAGACCTCAGTCCTCAAACCTCAATCCTCAACCCTCAGCCCTCATCGTCAATTCTCAATCCTCAATCCTCAATCCTCAATCTTCAATCCTCAATCCTCAATCCTCAATACTCAATCCTCAATCCTCAGTCCTCAACCCTCAATCTTCAGTCCTCAATGCTCAATCTTCAATCCTCAATCCTCAATCCTCAATCCTCAATCCTCAATCCTGATTCTTCAATCCTCAATACCCAATCCTCAATCTTCAATCCTCAATCCTCAATCCTCAATTCTCAATCCTAAATCTTCAACCCTCAATCGTCAATCCTCAATCGTCAGTCTTCAACCCTCAATACTCAATCTTCAATCCTCAATCCTCAATCCTCAATCCTCAATCCTCAATCTTCAATCCTCAATACCAAATCCTCAATCTTCAATCCTCAATCCTCAATCCTCAATTCTCAATCCTCAGTCCTCAGTCCTCAGTCCTTAAACCTCAAAGCTCAAACCTCAGCCCTCATCCTCATTCCTCAACACTCAATCTTCAATCCTCAATCCTCAATCCTCAATCCTCAATCCTCAATCCTCAGTCATCAATCCTCAACCTTCAATACTCAATCCGCAATCCTCAATCCTCAATCCTCAATCCTCAATCCTCAATCCTCATTCCTCAAACCTCAATCCTCAAACCTCAGTCCTCATTCTCAATTCTCAATTCTCAATCCTCAATCCTCAATCCTCAACCCTCTATCTTCAATCCGAAATAATCAATCTCCAATACTAGATCCTCAATCCCCAATCCTCAATCCTCAATACCGAATCCTAAATCTTCAATCCTCAATCCACAATACTCAATCCTCAATCCTCAATACTCAATCCTCAGTCCTCAGCCCTCAATCTTCAATACTCAATCAGCCAATCCTCAATATTCAACACACAACCCTCAACCATCAATCCTCAATACTCAACCATCAATCCAAAATTCTCAATACTCAATAGAATATCCTGAATTCTCAGTTTTCAATACTCAATCCTCAATCTTCAATCTTCAAATCTCCACCCACAAACATCAATTCCCATCACTCAACCCTCAACACTAAGTCCTCAATCTTCAACCCTCAACCCTCAATACTCAACCTTCAATCCTCAATACTCAATCTTCAATCCTCAATTCACAATCCTCAATCCTCAATCCTCAGACCTCAAACATCAATACTCAACCCTCAGTCCTCGTCCTCAGTCCACAACCCACAATCCTCAATCCTCAATCTTCAATCATCAATATTCAATCTTCAATCCTCAATCCTCAATCCTCGATACTCAATCCTCAATCCTCAATGTTCAATCCTCAGTACCCAATCCTCAATCTTGAATCCTCAATCCTCAATCCTCAGTCCTGAATTCTCAATCCTCAATCCTCAGACCTCAGTCCTCAAACCTCAATCCTCAACCCTCAGCCCTCATCGTCAATTCTCAATCCTCAATCCTCAATCCTCAATCTTCAATCCTCAATCCTCAATCCTCAATACTCAATCCTCAATCCTCAGTCCTCAACCCTCAATCTTCAGTCCTCAATGCTCAATCTTCAATCCTCAATCCTCAATCCTCAATCCTCAATCCTCAATCCTGATTCTTCAATCCTCAATACCCAATCCTCAATCTTCAATCCTCAATCCTCAATCCTCAATTCTCAATCCTAAATCTTCAACCCTCAATCGTCAATCCTCAATCGTCAGTCTTCAACCCTCAATACTCAATCTTCAATCCTCAATCCTCAATCCTCAATCCTCAATCCTCATTCTTCAATCCTCAATACCAAATCCTCAATCTTCAATCCTCAATCCTCAATCCTCAATTCTCAATCCTCAGTCCTCAGTCCTCAGTCCTTAAACCTCAAACCTCAAACCTCAGCCCTCATCCTCATTCCTCAACACTCAATCTTCAATCCTCAATCCTCAATCCTCAATCCTCAATCCTCAATCCTCAGTCATCAATCCTCAACCTTCAATACTCAATCCGCAATCCTCAATCCTCAATCCTCAATCCTCAATCCTCAATCCTCATTCCTCAAACCTCAATCCTCAAACCTCAGTCCTCATTCTCAATTCTCAATTCTCAATCCTCAATCCTCAATCCTCAACCCTCTATCTTCAATCCGAAATAATCAATCTCCAATACTAGATCCTCAATCCCCAATCCTCAATCCTCAATACCCAATCCTAAATCTTCAATCCTCAATCCACAATACTCAATCCTCAATCCTCAATACTCAATCCTCAGTCCTCAGCCCTCAATCTTCAATACTCAATCAGCCAATCCTCAATATTCAACACACAACCCTCAACCATCAATCCTCAATACTCAACCATCAATCCAAAATTCTCAATACTCAATAGAATATCCTGAATTCTCAGTTTTCAATACTCAATCCTCAATCTTCAATCTTCAAATCTCCACCCACAAACATCAATTCTCATCACTCAGCGTTCAACACTCAGTCCCCAATCCTCAATCTTCAATCCTCAATCCTCAATCCTCAATCCTCAATCCTCAATCTTCAATCCTCAATACTCAATCCTCAATCCTCAATCCTCAATCCTCAATCCTCAATCCTCAATCCTGACTCTTCAATCCTCAGTCCCCAATCCTCAATCCTCAATCCTCAATCCTCATTCTTCAATCATCAATACCCAATCCTCAATCTTCAATCCTCAATCCTCAATCCTCAATTCTCGATCCTCAATCCTCAGTCCTCAGACCTCACACCTCAATCCTCACCCTCAGCCCTCATCGTCAATCCTCAAACCTCAATCCTCAATCCTCAATCGTCAATCCTCAATCCTCAAACTTCAATCCTCAATACTCAATTTTCAATCCTCAATCCTCAATCATCAATCCTCAATATTCAATTCTCAATACTCAATTTTCAATACTCAATCCGCAATCATCAATCATCAATCCTCAATCCTCAGTCATCAATCCTCAATCTTCAATACTCAATCGTCAATCGTCAATCCTCAATCCTCAATAATCAATCCTCGTACCTCAAACCTCAATCCTCAGCCCTCAGTCCTCATCCTCAATTCTCAATTCTCAATCCTCAATCCTCAACCCTCAATTTTCAATCCTCAATAATCAATCTCCAATCCTAGATCCCCAATCCCCAATCCTCAATCCTTAATCCTCAATCATCAATCCTCAGTCCCCAGTCCCCAATCTTCAGTCTTCAATGCTCAATCCTCAATCCTCAATCCTCAGTCCTCAATCCTCAATCCTCAATCATCAACCCTCAATCTTCAATCCTCAATATTCAATCTTCAATCCTCAATCCTCAATTCTTGATCGTCAATACTCAACCCTCATTCGTCAATCCTCAATACCCAATCCTCAATCTTCAATCCTCAATCCTCAATCCTCAATCCTCAATACTCAACCTTCAATCCTCAATACTCAATCTTCAATACTCAATCCTCAATCCTCAATCCTCAATCCTCAATTCTCAATCCTCAATATTCAACACAAAACCCTCAACCATCAATCCTCAATACTCAACAATCAATCCTCAATTCTCAATACTCAATCCTGAATCTTCAATCCTCAGTCCACAATCCTCAATCCTCAATCCTCAATCTTCAATCCTCAATACTCAATCTTCAATCCTCAATCCTCAATTCTCAATCCTCAATCTTCAATCCTCAATCCCCAATCCTCAATCCTCAATCCTCATTCTTCAATCCTCAATACCCAATCCTCAATCTTCAATCCTCAATCCTCAATCCTCAATTCTCAATCCTAAATCCTCAACCCTCAATCCTCAATCCTTAATCGTCAGTCTTCAATCCTCAATACTCAATCTTCAATCCTCAATCCTCAATACTCAATCCTCAATCCTCATTCTTCAATCCTCAATACCCAATCCTCAATCTTCAATCCTCAATCCTCAATCCTTAATTCTCAACCTTCAATCCTCAGTCCTCAATCCTCAGTCCTCAAACCTCAATCCTGAATCCTCAATCCTCAGTCCTCAATCTTCAGACTTCAGACCTCAACAATCATTTGTCAATCCTCAATCCTCAATAGAATATCATCAATTCACAGTTTTCAATACTAAATTCTCAATCTGCAATCTTCGAATCTCTATCCACAAACATCAATCCTCATCACTCAACCCTCAACACTCAGTCCCCAATCCTCAATCTTCAATCGTCTACCCTCAATCCTCAATCCTCAATCCTCAATCCTCAATCCTCAACCCTCAATCCTCAATCCTCAACCTTCAATCCTCAATACTCAATCTTCAATCCTCAATACTCAATCCTCAATCCTCAATATTCAATCCTCAATACTCAATCTTCAATCCTCAATCTGCAATCATCAATCCTCAATCCTCAATCCTCAGTCATCAATCCTCAAACCTCAGTCCTCATCCTCAATCCTCAATCCTCAACCCTCAATCCTCAAACCACAATCCTCAACTGTCAGTCCTTGTCCTCAATCCTCAACCCTCAATCCTCAATCCTCAATCTTCAATCATCAATACTCAATCTTCAATCCTCAATCCTCAATCCTCAATCCCCAGTTCTCAATCTTCAATCCTCAATGCCCAGTCCTCAATCCTCAATCCTCAGTCCTCAATCCTCAACCCTCAGCCATCGTCATCAATCCTCAACCGTCAATAATCAATACGCAATCTTCAATCATCAATTGTCAATCTTCAATCCTCAATCCTCAATACTCAATCCTCAATCCTCAAGACTCAATCCCCAGTCCTCAATCCTCAATCCTCAGTAATCAATCCTCAATCTTCAATACTCAATCGTCAATCCTCAGTCCTCAATCCTCAATCCTCAATCCTCAATCCTCGTATCTCAAACCTCAATCCTCAACCCTCAGTCCCCATCCTCAGTTCTCAATTCTCAACCCTCAATCCTCAACCCTCAGTCTTCAATCCTCAATAATCAATCTCCAATCCTAGATCCCCAGTACCCATTCCCTAATCCTTAATACTCAATCTTCAATCCTCAATCCCCAGTCCTCAATCTTGTATCCTCAATGCTCAATCCTCAATCCTCAATCCTCAGTCCTCAATCCTCAATCCTCAAACCTCAATCCTCAATCTTCAATCCTCAATACTCAACCTTCAATCCTCAATCCTCAATTTTCAATCGACAATACTCAATCCTCAATCTTCAATCCTCAATCCCCAATCCTCAATCTTCAATCCTCAATCCTCAACTCTCAATCCTCAATACTCAACCTTCAATCCTCAATACACAATCTACAATCCTCAACCCTCCATACTCAATCCTCAATCCTCAATCCTCAATCCTCAATATTCAACACACAACCCTCAACCATCAATCCTCAATACGCAACCATCAATCCTCAATTCTCAATACTCAATAGAATACCCTGAATTCTCATCGTTCAATACTCAATCCACAAAAATCAATAATCAAATCTCAACCCTCAAACATCAATTCTCAACACTCAATCCTCAACACTCAGTTCTCTCTCTTCAATCCTCCATCCTCAATCCTCAATCCTCAATCTTCAATCCTCAATACTCAATATTCAATCCTCAATCCTCAGTCCTCAAACCTCAATTCTGAATCCTCAATCCTGAATCCTCAATCTTCAGCCCTCAGTCCGCGACAATCAATTGTCAATCCTCAATCATCAATAGAACATCCGCAATTCACAGTTTTCAATACTCGATACTCAATCTGCAATCTTGAAGTCTCTATCCACAAACATTAATTCTCGTCACTCAACCCTCAACACTCAGTCCCCAATCCTCAATATTCAACCCTCAATCCTCAATCCTCAATACTCAATCCACAATCTTCAATCCTCAATAATCAATCTTCAATCCTCAATCCTCAATCCTCAATCCTCAATCCTCAATCCTCAATCCTCAACCCTCAACCCTCAATCCTCAATCCTCAATCTTCAACCCTCAATACTCAATGTTCAATCCTCAATACTCAATCCTCAATCCTCAATCCTCATTCTTCAATCCTCAATACCCAATCCTCAATCTTCAATCCTCAATCCTCAATCCTCAATCCTAAATCCTCAATCATCAATCCTCAATCTTCAATACTCAATCCTCAACCCTCAATCCTGAATCCTCAATGCTAAAGCATCAATCCTCTTTTCTCAATACTCAATAGAACATCCTGAATTCTCAGGATTCAATACTCAAACCTCAAACCTCAAACCTCAGCCGGCATCCTCTATCCTCAATACTCAATCGTCAATCCTCAACCTTCAATCCTCAACACTCAACCTTCAACACTCAAACCTCAAACCTCAATCGTCAATCCGCAATCCTCAATCCTCAGTCATCAATCCTCAACCTTCAATACTCAATCCTCAATCCTCAATCCTCAATCCCCAATCCTCAATCCACATTCCTCAAACCTAAATCCTCAAACCTCTGTCCTCATCCTCAATTCTCAATCCTCAATGCTCAATCCTCAAGCCACAATCCTCAACCGTCAGCCCTCGTCCTCAATCGTCAACTCTCAATCCTCAATACTCAATCTTCAATCATCAATACTCAATCTTCTATCCTCAATCCTCAATCCTCAATCCTCATTCCTCAAACCTCAATCCTCAATCGTCAATACTCAATCCTCAATCGTCAATCCTCAATCCCCAATCCTCAATCTTCAATCCTCAATCCTCATTCCTCAATCCTCAACCTTCAATCCTCAATACTCAATCTTCAATCCTCAATCCTCAATCCTCAATCCTCAATCCTCAACAGTCAACACACAACCCTCAACCATCAATCCTCAATTCCTAATACTCAATAGAGTATCCTGAAATCTCATGGTTCAATACTCAATCCACAATATTCAATAATCAAATCTCAGTCCTCAAACATCAATTCTCAACACTCAATCCACAACACTCAGTCCACTCTTTTCAATCCTCCATCCTCAACCCTCAATCCTCAAGCGTCAATCCTCAATCCTCAATCCTCAACCCTCAATCCTCAGTCCTTAAACCTCAATCCCGAAACCTCAATCCTGAATCCTCAATATTTAGCCCTCAGTCCTCAACAATCAATTGTCAATCCTCAATCCTCAATAGAATATCCTCAATTCACAGTTTTCAGTACTCAATGCTCAATCTGCAATCTTCAAATACCTATCCACAAACTTTAATTCTCATCACTCAACCCTCAGCACTCAGTCCCCAATCCTCAATCTTCAATCCCCTATCCTCAATCCTCAATCCTCAATCCCCAATCCCCAATCCTCCATCTTCAATCCTCAATCTTCAGTCCTCAATCCTCAATCCTCAATCCTCAATTCTCAATCCTCAATCCTCAGTCCTCAGTCCTCAAACCTCAACCCTCAACCCGCAGCCCTCATCGTCAATTCTCAATCCTCAATCCTCAATCCTCAATCTTCAATCCTCAATACTCAATCTTCAATCCTCAATCCTCAATCCTCAATTCTCGATCCTCAATCCTCAGTCCTCAGACCTCACACCTCAATCCTCAACCCTCAGCCCTCATCGTCAATCCTCAAACCTCAATCCTCAATCCTCAATCGTCAATCCTCAATCCTCAAACTTCAATCCTCAATACTCAATTTTCAATCCTCAATCCTCAATCATCAATCCTCAATATTCAATTCTCAATACTCAATTTTCAATACTCAATCCGCAATCATCAATCATCAATCCTCAATCCTCAGTCATCAATCCTCAATCTTCAATACTCAATCGTCAATCGTCAATCCTCAATCCTCAATAATCAATCCTCGTACCTCAAACCTCAATCCTCAGCCCTCAGTCCTCATCCTCAATTCTCAATTCTCAATCCTCAATCCTCAACCCTCAATTTTCAATCCTCAATAATCAATCTCCAATCCTAGATCCCCAATCCCCAATCCTCAATCCTTAATCCTCAATCATCAATCCTCAGTCCCCAGTCCCCAATCTTCAGTCCTCAATGCTCAATCCTCAATCCTCAATCCTCAGTCCTCAATCCTCAATCCTCAGTCATCAACCCTCAATCTTCAATCCTCAATACTCAATCTTCAATCCTCAATCCTCAATTCTTGATCGTCAATACTCAACCCTCATTCGTCAATCCTCAATACCCAATCCTCAATCTTCAATCCTCAATCCTCAATCCTCAATCCTCAATACTCAACCTTCAATCCTCAATACTCAATCTTCAATACTCAATCCTCAATCCTCAATCCTCAATCCTCAATTCTCAATCCTCAATATTCAACACAAAACCCTCAACCATCAATCCTCAATACTCAACAATCAATCCTCAATTCTCAATACTCAATCCTGAATCTTCAATCCTCAGTCCACAATCCTCAATCCTCAATCCTCAATCTTCAATCCTCAATACTCAATCTTCAATCCTCAATCCTCAATTCTCAATCCTCAATCTTCAATCCTCAATCCCCAATCCTCAATCCTCAATCCTCATTCTTCAATCCTCAATACCCAATCCTCAATCTTCAATCCTCAATCCTCAATCCTCAATTCTCAATCCTAAATCCTCAACCCTCAATCCTCAATCCTTAATCGTCAGTCTTCAATCCTCAATACTCAATCTTCAATCCTCAATCCTCAATACTCAATCCTCAATCCTCATTCTTCAATCCTCAATACCCAATCCTCAATCTTCAATCCTCAATCCTCAATCCTTAATTCTCAACCTTCAATCCTCAGTCCTCAATCCTCAGTCCTCAAACCTCAATCCTGAATCCTCAATCCTCAGTCCTCAATCTTCAGACTTCAGACCTCAACAATCATTTGTCAATCCTCAATCCTCAATAGAATATCATCAATTCACAGTTTTCAATACTAAATTCTCAATCTGCAATCTTCGAATCTCTATCCACAAACATCAATCCTCATCACTCAACCCTCAACACTCAGTCCCCAATCCTCAATCTTCAATCCTCTACCCTCAATCCTCAATCCTCAATCCTCAATCCTCAATCCTCAACCCTCAATCCTCAATCCTCAACCTTCAATCCTCAATACTCAATCTTCAATCCTCAATACTCAATCCTCAATCCTCAATATTCAATCCTCAATACTCAATCTTCAATCCTCAATCTGCAATCATCAATCCTCAATCCTCAATCCTCAGTCATCAATCCTCAAACCTCAGTCCTCATCCTCAATCCTCAATCCTCAACCCTCAATCCTCAAACCACAATCCTCAACTGTCAGTCCTTGTCCTCAATCCTCAACCCTCAATCCTCAATCCTCAATCTTCAATCATCAATACTCAATCTTCAATCCTCAATCCTCAATCCTCAATCCCCAGTTCTCAATCTTCAATCCTCAATGCCCAGTCCTCAATCCTCAATCCTCAGTCCTCAATCCTCAACCCTCAGCCATCGTCATCAATCCTCAACCGTCAATAATCAATACGCAATCTTCAATCATCAATTGTCAATCTTCAATCCTCAATCCTCAATACTCAATCCTCAATCCTCAATACTCAATCCCCAGTCCTCAATCCTCAATCCTCAGTAATCAATCCTCAATCTTCAATACTCAATCGTCAATCCTCAGTCCTCAATCCTCAATCCTCAATCCTCAATCCTCGTATCTCAAACCTCAATCCTCAACCCTCAGTCCCCATCCTCAGTTCTCAATTCTCAACCCTCAATCCTCAACCCTCAGTCTTCAATCCTCAATAATCAATCTCCAATCCTAGATCCCCAGTACCCATTCCCTAATCCTTAATACTCAATCTTCAATCCTCAATCCCCAGTCCTCAATCTTGTATCCTCAATGCTCAATCCTCAATCCTCAATCCTCAGTCCTCAATCCTCAATCCTCAAACCTCAATCCTCAATCTTCAATCCTCAATACTCAACCTTCAATCCTCAATCCTCAATTTTCAATCGACAATACTCAATCCTCAATCTTCAATCCTCAATCCCCAATCCTCAATCTTCAATCCTCAATCCTCAACTCTCAATCCTCAATACTCAACCTTCAATCCTCAATACACAATCTACAATCCTCAACCCTCCATACTCAATCCTCAATCCTCAATCCTCAATCCTCAATATTCAACACACAACCCTCAACCATCAATCCTCAATACGCAACCATCAATCCTCAATTCTCAATACTCAATAGAATACCCTGAATTCTCATCGTTCAATACTCAATCCACAAAAATCAATAATCAAATCTCAACCCTCAAACATCAATTCTCAACACTCAATCCTCAACACTCAGTTCTCTCTCTTCAATCCTCCATCCTCAATCCTCAATCCTCAATCTTCAATCCTCAATACTCAATATTCAATCCTCAATCCTCAGTCCTCAAACCTCAATTCTGAATCCTCAATCCTGAATCCTCAATCTTCAGCCCTCAGTCCGCGACAATCAATTGTCAATCCTCAATCATCAATAGAACATCCGCAATTCACAGTTTTCAATACTCGATACTCAATCTGCAATCTTGAAGTCTCTATCCACAAACATTAATTCTCGTCACTCAACCCTCAACACTCAGTCCCCAATCCTCAATATTCAACCCTCAATCCTCAATCCTCAATACTCAATCCACAATCTTCAATCCTCAATAATCAATCTTCAATCCTCAATCCTCAATCCTCAATCCTCAATCCTCAATCCTCAATCCTCAACCCTCAACCCTCAATCCTCAATCCTCAATCTTCAATCCTCAATACTCAATCTTCAATCCTCAATACTCAATCCTCAATCCTCAATCCTCATTCTTCAATCCTCAATACCCAATCCTCAATCTTCAATCCTCAATCCTCAATCCTCAATCCTAAATCCTCAATCATCAATCCTCAATCTTCAATACTCAATCCTCAACCCTCAATCCTGAATCCTCAATGCTAAAGCATCAATCCTCTTTTCTCAATACTCAATAGAACATCCTGAATTCTCAGGATTCAATACTCAAACCTCAAACCTCAAACCTCAGCCGGCATCCTCTATCCTCAATACTCAATCGTCAATCCTCAACCTTCAATCCTCAACACTCAACCTTCAACACTCAAACCTCAAACCTCAATCGTCAATCCGCAATCCTCAATCCTCAGTCATCAATCCTCAACCTTCAATACTCAATCCTCAATCCTTAATCCTCAATCCCCAAACCTCAATCCACATTCCTCAAACCTAAATCCTCAAACCTCTGTCCTCATCCTCAATTCTCAATCCTCAATGCTCAATCCTCAAGCCACAATCCTCAACCGTCAGCCCTCGTCCTCAATCGTCAACTCTCAATCCTCAATACTCAATCTTCAATCATCAATACTCAATCTTCTATCCTCAATCCTCAATCCTCAATCCTCATTCCTCAAACCTCAATCCTCAATCGTCAATACTCAATCCTCAATCGTCAATCCTCAATCCCCAATCCTCAATCTTCAATCCTCAATCCTCATTCCTCAATCCTCAACCTTCAATCCTCAATACTCAATCTTCAATCCTCAATCCTCAATCCTCAATCCTCAATCCTCAACATTCAACACACAACCCTCAACCATCAATCCTCAATTCCTAATACTCAATAGAGTATCCTGAAATCTCATGGTTCAATACTCAATCCACAATATTCAATAATCAAATCTCAGTCCTCAAACATCAATTCTCAACACTCAATCCACAACACTCAGTCCACTCGTTTCAATCCTCCATCCTCAACCCTCAATCCTCAAGCGTCAATCCTCAATCCTCAATCCTCAACCCTCAATCCTCAGTCCTTAAACCTCAATCCCGAAACCTCAATCCTGAATCCTCAATATTTAGCCCTCAGTCCTCAACAATCAATTGTCAATCCTCAATCCTCAATAGAATATCCTCAATTCACAGTTTTCAGTACTCAATGCTCAATCTGCAATCTTCAAATACCTATCCACAAACTTTAATTCTCATCACTCAACCCTCAGCACTCAGTCCCCAATCCTCAATCTTCAATCCCCTATCCTCAATCCTCAATCCTCAATCCCCAATCCCCAATCCTCCATCTTCAATCCTCAATCTTCAGTCCTCAATCCTCAATCCTCAATCCTCAATTCTCAATCCTCAATCCTCAGTCCTCAGTCCTCAAACCTCAACCCTCAACCCGCAGCCCTCATCGTCAATTCTCAATCCTCAATCCTCAATCCTCAATCTTCAATCCTCAATACTCAATCTTCAATCCACAATCCTCAATCTTCAATCCTCAATACTGAATCTTCATTCCTCAATCCTCAATCCTCAATACTCAATCCTCAATGCTCAGTCCTCAATCCTCAATCTTCAACCTCAATACTCAATCTTCAATCCTCAATTCTCAATCCTCAATCCTCAATCCTCATTCTTCAATCCTCAATACCCAATCCTCAATCTTCTATCCGCAATCCTCAATCTTCAATCCTCAATCCTCAATCCCCAATTCTCAATCCTCAATCCTCAATCCTCAGACCTCAAACATCAATACTCAACCCTCAGTCCTCGTCCTCAATCCTGAATCCTCAATCCTCAATCCTCAATCTTCAGACCTCAGTCCTCAACAATCAGTTGTCAACTCTCAATCCTCAATAGAATATCATCAATTCACAGTTTTCAATACCCAATACTCAATCTGAAATCTTTAAATCTCTATCCACAAACACCAATTCTCATTACTCAACACTCAACGCTCAGTCCCCAATCCTCAATCTTCAATCCTCAATCCACAATCCTCAATCCTCAATCCTCAATTCCAAGTCCTCAATCTTCAATCCTCAATGCTCAATCCTCAATCCTCTATCCTCAGTCCTCAATCCCCAATCCTCAAACCTCAAACCTCAATCTTCAACCGTCAGTCCTCGTCCTCAATTCTCAACACTCAATCCCCAATCCTCAATCTTCAATCATCAATACTCAATATTCAATCCTCAATCTTCATTCCTCAATCCTCAATCCTCAATCCTCAATATTCAACAAACAACCCTCAGCCACTAATCCTCAATACTCAACCATCAATCCTCAATTCCTAATACTCAATAGAGTATCCTGAATTCTCATGGTTCAATACTCAATCCACAATATTCAGTAATCAAATCTCAATCCTAAAACGTCAATTCTCAACACTCAATCCTCAACACTCAGTCCACTCTTTTCAATCCACCATCCTCAACCCTCAATCCTCAAGCGTCAATCCTCAATCCTCAATCCTCAATCCCCAGTTCTCAATCTTCAATCCTCAATGCCCAGTCCTCAATCCTCAATCCTCAGTCCTCAATCCTCAATCCTCAATCTTCAATCCTCAATACTCAATCTTCAATCCACAATCCTCAATCTTCAATCCTCAATACTCAATCTTTAATCCTCAATCCTCAATCCTCAATACTCAATCCTCAATCCTCAGTCCTCAACCCTCAATCTTCAGTCCTCAATGCTCAATCTTCAATCCTCAATCCTCAATCCTCAATCCTCAATCCTCATTGTTCAATCCTCAATACCCAATCCTCAATCTTCAATCCTCAAACCTCAATCCTCAATTCTCAATCCTCAATCCTCAATAATCAACCTTCAATCCTCAATCCTCAGTCCTCAAACCTCAATTCTGAATCCTCAATCCTGAATCCTCAATGTTCAGCCCTCAGACCTCAACAATCAGTTGACAATCCTCAATCCTCAATAGAATATCCTCAATTCACAGTTTTCAATACTCATTACTCAATCTGCAATCTTCAAACCTGTATCCACAAACATCAATTCTCATCACTGAGCCCTCAACACTCAGTCCTCGATGTTCTTTACTCAATCTTCAATCCACAATCCTCAAGCGTCAATCTTCAATCCTCAATACTCAATCTTCAATCCTGAATCCACAATCCTCAATCCTCAATCCTCATTCTTCAATCCTCAATACCAAATCCTCAATCTTCAATCCTCAATCCTCAATCCTCAATTCTCAATCCTCGATCCTCAGTCCTCAGTCATTAAACCTCAAACCTCAAACCTCAGCCCTCATCCTCAATCCTCAATACTCAATTCTCAATCCTCAACCCTTAATCCTCAACACTCAATCTTCAATACTCAATCCTCAATCCTCAACCCTCAATCCTCAGCCATCAATCCTCAACCTTCAATACTCAATCCTCAATCCTGAATCCTCAATCCTCAATCCTCAATCCTCAATCCTCATTCCTCAAACCTCAATCCTCAAACCTCAGTCCACATCCTCAATTCTCAATTCTCAATCCTCAATCCTCAATCCTCAACCCTCTATCTTCAATCCTAAATAATCAATCTCCAATACTAGATCTTCAATCCCCAATCCTTAATCCTCAATACCAAATCCTAAATCTTCAATCCTCAATCCTCAATTATCAATTCTCAATCCTCAGTCCTCAATCCTCTGTCCTCAAACCTCAATCCTCAACCCTCAGTCCTCGTCCTCAAACCTCAACCCTCAATAGTCAATCCGCAATCTCCACTCATCAATACTCAATCTTCAATCCTCAATCCTCAATACACAATCCTCAATCCTCAATTCTCAATCCTCAATCCTCAGTCCTCAATCTTCAATACTCAATCCGCCAATCCGCAATATTCAACACACAACCCTCAACCATCAATCCTCAATACTCAATCATCAATCCAAAATTCTCAATACTCAATAGAATATCCTGAATTCTCAGTTTTCAATACTCAATCCTCAATGTTCAATCTTCAAATCTCCATCCACAAACATCAATTCTCATCACTTAGCATTCAACACTCAGTCCCCAATCCTCAATCTTCAATCCTCAATCCTCAATCCTCAATCCTCAATCCTCAATCTTCAATCCTCAATACTCAATACTCAATCCTCAATCCTCAATCCTCAATCCTCAATCCTCAATCCTGACTCTTCAATCCTCAGTCCCCAATCCTCAATCCTCAATCCTCAATCCTCATTCTTCAATCCTCAATACCCAATCCTCAATCTTCAATCCTCAATCCTCAATCCTCAATTCTCGATCCTCAATCCTCAGTCCTCAGACCTCACACCTCAATCCTCAACCCTCAGCCCTCATCGTCAATCCTCAAACCTCAATCCTCAATCCTCAATCGTCAATCCTCAATCCTCAAACTTCAATCCTCAATACTCAATTTTCAATCCTCAATCCTCAATCACCAATCCTCAATATTCAATTCTCAATACTCAATTTTCAATACTCAATCCGCAATCATCAATCATCAATCCTCAATCCTCAGTCATCAATCCTCAATCTTCAATACTCAATCGTCAATCCTCAGTCCTCAATCCTCAATCCTCAATCCTCGTACCTCAAACCTCAATCCTCAACCCTCAGTCCTCATCCTCAATTCTCAATTCTCAATCCTCAATCCTCAACCCTCAATCTTCAATCCTCAATAATCAATCTCCAATCCTAGATCCCCAATCCCCAATCCTCAATCCTTAATCCTCAATCATCAATCCTCAGTCCCCAGTCCCCAATCTTCAGTCCTCAATGCTCAATCCTCAATCCTCAATCCTCAGTCCTCAATCCTCAATCCTCAATCATCAATCCTCAATCTTCAATCCTCAATACTCAATCTTCAATCCTCAATCCTCAATTCTCGATCGTCAATACTCAACCCTCATTCGTCAATCCTCAATACCCAATCCTCAATCTTCAATCCTCAATCCTCAATCCTCAATACTCAACCTTCAATCCTCAATACTCAATCTTCAATACTCAATCCTCAATCCTCAATCCTCAATCCTCAATCCTCAATCCTCAATCCTCAATATTCAACACAAAACCCTCAACCATCAATCCTCAATACTCAACAATCAATCCTCAATTCTCAATACTCAATCCTGAATCTTCAATCCTCAGTCCACAATCCTCAATTCTCAATCCTCAATCTTCAATCCTCAATACTCAATCTTCAATCCTCAATCCTCAATTCTCAATCCTCAAACTTCAATCCTCAATCCCCAATCCTCAATCCTCAATCCTCATTCTTCAATCCTCAATACCCAATCCTCAATCTTCAATCCTCTATCCTCAATCCTCAATTCTCAATCCTAAATCCTCAACCCTCAATCCTCAATCCTTAACCGTCAGTCTTCAATCCTCAATACTCAATCTTCAATCCTCAATCCTCAATACTCAATCCTCAATCCTCATTCTTCAATCCTCAATACCCAATCATCAATCTTCAATCCTCAATCCTCAATCCTTAATTCTCAACCTTCAATCCTCAGTCCTCAATCCTCAGTCCTCAAACCTCAATCCTGAATCCTCAATCCTCAGTCCTCAATCTTCAGACTTCAGACCTCAACAATCATTTGTCAATCCTCAATCCTCAATAGAATATCATCAATTCACAGTTTTCAATACTAAATTCTCAATCTGCAATCTTCGAATCTCTATCCACAAACATCAATCCTCATCACTCAACCCTCAACACTCAGTCCCCAATCCTCAATCTTCAATCCTCTACCCTCAATCCTCAATCCTCAATCCTCAATCCTCAACCCTCAATCCTCAATCCTCAATCTTCAATCCTCAATACTCAATCTTCAATCCTCAATACTCAATCCTCAATCCTCAATATTCAATCCTCAATACTCAATCTTCAATCCTCAATCTGCAATCATCAATCCTCAATCCTCAATCCTCAGTCATCAATCCTCAAACCTCAGTCCTCATCCTCAATCCTCAATCCTCAACCCTCAATCCTCAAACCACAATCCTCAACTGTCAGTCCTTGTCCTCAATCCTCAACCCTCAATCCTCAATCCTCAATCTTCAATCATCAATACTCAATCTTCAATCCTCAATCCTCAATCCTCAATCCCCAGTTCTCAATCTTCAATCCTCAATGCCCAGTCCTCAATCCTCAATCCTCAGTCCTCAATCCTCAACCCTCAGCCCTCGTCATCAATCCTCAACCGTCAATAATCAATCCGCAATCTTCAATCATCAATTGTCAATCTTCAATCCTCAATCCTCAATACTCAATCCTCAATCCTCAATCCTCAATCCTGACTCTTCAATCCTCAGTCCCCAATCCTCAATCCTCAATCCTCAATCCTCATTCTTCAATCCTCAATACCCAATCCTCAATCTTCAATCCTCAATCCTCAATCCTCAATTCTCGATCCTCAATCCTCAGTCCTCAGACCTCACACCTCAATCCTCAACCCTCAGCCCTCATCGTCAATCCTCAAACCTCAATCCTCAATCCTCAATCGTCAATCCTCAATCCTCAAACTTCAATCCTCAATACTCAATTTTCAATCCTCAATCCTCAATCACCAATCCTCAATATTCAATTCTCAATACTCAATTTTCAATACTCAATCCGCAATCATCAATCATCAATCCTCAATCCTCAGTCATCAATCCTCAATCTTCAATACTCAATCGTCAATCCTCAGTCCTCAATCCTCAATCCTCAATCCTCGTACCTCAAACCTCAATCCTCAACCCTCAGTCCTCATCCTCAATTCTCAATTCTCAATCCTCAATCCTCAACCCTCAATCTTCAATCCTCAATAATCAATCTCCAATCCTAGATCCCCAATCCCCAATCCTCAATCCTTAATCCTCAATCATCAATCCTCAGTCCCCAGTCCCCAATCTTCAGTCCTCAATGCTCAATCCTCAATCCTCAATCCTCAGTCCTCAATCCTCAATCCTCAATCATCAATCCTCAATCTTCAATCCTCAATACTCAATCTTCAATCCTCAATCCTCAATTCTCGATCGTCAATACTCAACCCTCATTCGTCAATCCTCAATACCCAATCCTCAATCTTCAATCCTCAATCCTCAATCCTCAATACTCAACCTTCAATCCTCAATACTCAATCTTCAATACTCAATCCTCAATCCTCAATCCTCAATCCTCAATCCTCAATCCTCAATCCTCAATATTCAACACAAAACCCTCAACCATCAATCCTCAATACTCAACAATCAATCCTCAATTCTCAATACTCAATCCTGAATCTTCAATCCTCAGTCCACAATCCTCAATTCTCAATCCTCAATCTTCAATCCTCAATACTCAATCTTCAATCCTCAATCCTCAATTCTCAATCCTCAAACTTCAATCCTCAATCCCCAATCCTCAATCCTCAATCCTCATTCTTCAATCCTCAATACCCAATCCTCAATCTTCAATCCTCTATCCTCAATCCTCAATTCTCAATCCTAAATCCTCAACCCTCAATCCTCAATCCTTAACCGTCAGTCTTCAATCCTCAATACTCAATCTTCAATCCTCAATCCTCAATACTCAATCCTCAATCCTCATTCTTCAATCCTCAATACCCAATCATCAATCTTCAATCCTCAATCCTCAATCCTTAATTCTCAACCTTCAATCCTCAGTCCTCAATCCTCAGTCCTCAAACCTCAATCCTGAATCCTCAATCCTCAGTCCTCAATCTTCAGACTTCAGACCTCAACAATCATTTGTCAATCCTCAATCCTCAATAGAATATCATCAATTCACAGTTTTCAATACTAAATTCTCAATCTGCAATCTTCGAATCTCTATCCACAAACATCAATCCTCATCACTCAACCCTCAACACTCAGTCCCCAATCCTCAATCTTCAATCCTCTACCCTCAATCCTCAATCCTCAATCCTCAATCCTCAACCCTCAATCCTCAATCCTCAATCTTCAATCCTCAATACTCAATCTTCAATCCTCAATACTCAATCCTCAATCCTCAATATTCAATCCTCAATACTCAATCTTCAATCCTCAATCTGCAATCATCAATCCTCAATCCTCAATCCTCAGTCATCAATCCTCAAACCTCAGTCCTCATCCTCAATCCTCAATCCTCAACCCTCAATCCTCAAACCACAATCCTCAACTGTCAGTCCTTGTCCTCAATCCTCAACCCTCAATCCTCAATCCTCAATCTTCAATCATCAATACTCAATCTTCAATCCTCAATCCTCAATCCTCAATCCCCAGTTCTCAATCTTCAATCCTCAATGCCCAGTCCTCAATCCTCAATCCTCAGTCCTCAATCCTCAACCCTCAGCCCTCGTCATCAATCCTCAACCGTCAATAATCAATCCGCAATCTTCAATCATCAATTGTCAATCTTCAATCCTCAATCCTCAATACTCAATCCTCAATCCTCAATACTCAATCCCCAGTCCTCAATCCTCAATCCTCAGTAATCAATCCTCAATCTTCAATACTCAATCGTCAATCCTCAGTCCTCAATCCTCAATCCTCAATCCTCAATCCTCGTATCTCAAACCTCAATCCTCAACCCTCAGTCCCCATCCTCAGTTCTCAATTCTCAACCCTCAACCCTCAACCCTCAGTCTTCAATCCTCAATAATCAATCTCCAATCCTAGATCCCCAATACCCATTCCCTAATCCTTAATACTCAATCTTCAATCCTCAATCCCCAGTCCTCAATCTTGTATCCTCAATGCTCAATCCTCAATCCTCAATCCTCAATCTTCAATCCTCAATCCTCAACTCTCAATCCTCAATACTCAACCTTCAATCCTCAATACACAAACTACAATCCTCAACGCTCCATACTCAATCCTCAATCCTCAATCCTCAATCCTCAATATTCAACACACAACCCTCAACCATCAATCCTCAATACTCAACCATCAATCCTCAATTCTCAATACTCAATAGAATACCCTGAATTCTCATCGTTCAATACTCAATCCACAAAAATCAATAATCAAATCTCAACCCTCAAACATCAATTCTCAACACTCAATCCTCAACACTCAGTTCTCTCTCTTCAATCCTCCATCCTCAATCCTCAATCCTCAATCTTCAATCCTCAATACTCAATATTCAATCCTCAATCCTCAGTCCTCAAACCTCAATTCTGAATCCTCAATCCTGAATCCTCAATCTTCAGCCCTCAGTCCGCGACAATCAATTGTCAATCCTCAATCATCAATAGAACATCCGCAATTCACAGTTTTCAATACTGGATACTCAATCTGAAATCTTGAAATCTCTATCCACAAACATTAATTCTCATCACTCAACCCTCAACACTCAGTCCCCAATCCTCAATATTCAACCCTCAATCCTCAATCCTCAATAATCAATCCACAATCTTCAATCCTCAATAATCAATCTTCAATCCTCAATCCTCAATCCTCAATCCTCAATCCTCAATCCTCAATCCTCAACCCTCAACCCTCAATCCTCAATCCTCAATCTTCAATCCTCAATACTCAATCTTCAATCCTCAATACTCAATCCTCAATCCTCAATCCTCATTCTTCAATCCTCAATACCCAATCCTCAATCTTCAATCCTCAATCCTCAATCCTCAATCCTAAATCCTCAATCATCAATCCTCAATCTTCAATACTCAATCCTCAACCCTCAATCCTGAATCCTCAATGCTAAAGCATCAATCCTCAATTCTCAATACTCAATAGAACATCCTGAATTCTCAGGTTTCAATACTCAAACCTCAAACCTCAAACCTCAGCCGGCATCCTCTATCCTCAATACTCAATCGTCAATCCTCAACCTTCAATCCTCAACACTCAACCTTCAACACTCAAACCTCAAACCTCAATCGTCAATCCGCAATCCTCAATCCTCAGTCATCAATCCTCAACCTTCAATACTCAATCCTCAATCCTCAATCCTCAATCCTCAATCCCCAATCCTCAATCCTCATTCCTCAAACCTAAATCCTCAAACCTCTGTCCTCATCCTCAATTCTCAATCCTCAATGCTCAATCCTTAAGCCACAATCCTCAACCGTCAGCCCTCGTCCTCAATCGTCAACTCTCAATCCTCAATACTCAATCTTCAATCATCAATACTCAATCTTCAATCCTCAATCCTCAATCCTCAATCCTCATTCCTCAAACCTCAATCCTCAATCCTCAATCCTTAATCCTCAATCCTTAATCCTCAATCTTCAATCCTCAATCCCCAGTCCTCAATCTTCAATCCTCAATGTTCAATCCTCAATACCCAATCCTCAATCTTCAATCCTCAATCCTCAATCCTCAGTCCTCAATTCTCAATCCTCAATCCTCAGTCCTCAGTCCTCAAACCTCAATCCTCAACCCTCAGCCCTCATCGTCAATTCTCAATCCTCAATCCTCAATCTTCAATCTTCAATTCTCGATACTCAATCTTCAATCCACAATTATCAATCTTCAATCCTCAATACTCAATCTTCAATCCTCAATCCTCAATCCTCAATCCTCGGTCGTCATTCTTCAATCCTCAATACCCAATCCTCAATCTTGAATCCTCAATCGTCAATACTCAATTCTCAATCCTCAATCCTCAATAATCATTCTTCAATTCTCTATCCTCAGTCCTCAAACCTCAATTCTGAATCCTCAATCCTGAATCCTCAATGTTCAGCCCTCAGTCCTCAACAATCCGTTGACAATCCTTAATCCCCAATAGAATATCCTCAATTCACAGTTTTCAATTCTCAATACTCAATCTGCAATCTTCAGACCTCTATCCACAAACATCAATTCTCATCACTGAACCCACAACACTCAGTCCTCAATGTTCAATACTCAATCTTCAATCCCCAATCCTCAATCGTCAATCTTCAATCCTCATTACTCAATCTTCAATCCTCTATCCTCAATCCTCAATCCTCAATCCTCATTCTTCAATGCTCAATACCCAATCCTCAATCTTCAATCCTCAATCCTCAATCCTCATTTCTCAATCCTCAATCCTCAGTCCTCAGTCCTCAAACCTCAATCCTCAACCCTCAGCCCTCATCCTCAATCCTCAATCCTTATTCCTCAGTCCTCAACCTTCAATCCTCAATACTCAATTTTCCATCCTCAGTCCTCAATCCTCAATCCTCAATCCTAAATCCTCAATCATCAATCCTCAATCTTCAATACTGAATCCTCAATCCTCAATCCTGAATCCTCAATACTAAACCATCAATCCTCAATTCTCAATACTCAATAGAACATTCTGAATTCTCAGGATTCAATACTTAAACCTCAAACCTCAAACCCCAGCCATCATCCTCAATCCTCAGTCCTCAATCGTCAATCCTCAACCTTCAATCCTCAACACTCAACCTGCAACCCTCAATCCCCAATCCTCAATCGTCAATCCGCAGTCCACAATCCTCAGTCATCAATCCTCAACCTTCAATACTCAATCCTCAATCCTCAATCCTCAATCCTCAATCCTCAATCCTCATTCCACAAACCTCAATCCGCAAACCTCAGTCCTCATCCTCAATTCTCAATCCTCAATCCTCAATCCTCAAACCACAATCCTCAACCGTCAGTCCTCGTCCTCAATCCTGAACCCTCAATCCTCAATCCTCAAACTTCAATCATCAATACTCAATCTTCAATCCTCAATCCTCAATCCTCAATCCTCAATCCTCAATCCTCATTCCTCAAACCTCAATCCGCAAACCTCAGTCCTCATCCTCAATTCTCAATCCTCAATCCTCAATCCTCAAACCACAATCCTCAACCGTCAGTCCTCGTCCTCAATCCTGAACCCTCAATCCTCAATCCTCAATCTTCAATCATCAATACTCAATCTTCAATCCTCAACCCTCAATCTTCAATACTCAATAATCAATATTCAATCCTAGATCCTCAGTCACCAATCCTCAATCCTTAATCCTCAATCTTCAATCCTCAATCCCCAGTCCTCAATCTTCAATCCTCAATCCTCAATCCTCAATCCTCAATCCTCAATCCTCAATCCTCAACCCTCAATCCTCAATCCTCAATCTTCAATCCTCAATACTCAATCTTCAATCCTCAGTCCTCAATCCTCAATCCTCAATCCTCATTCTTCAATCCTCAATACCCAATCCTCAATCTTCAATCCTCAATCCTCAATCCTCAATCCTCAATTCTCATTCCTCAATCCTCAGTCCTCAGTCCTCAAACCTCAATCCTCAACCCTCAGCCCTCATCCTCAATCCTCAATCCTTATTCCTCAGTCCTCAACCTTCAATCCTCAATACTCAATTTTCAATCCTCAATCCTCAATCCTCAATCCTCAATCCTCAATCCTCAGTCCTCAAACCTCAATTCTGTTTCCTCAATTCTGAATCCTCAATCTTCAGCCCTCAGTCCTCGACAATCAATTGTCAATCTTCAATCCTCAACAGAACATCCTCAATTCACAGCTTTCAATTCTCGATACTCAATCTGCAATCTTCAAATCTCCATCCACAAACATTAATTCTCATCACTCAACACTCAACACTCAGTCCCCAATCCTCAATATTCAATCCTCAATCCTCAATCCTCAATACTCAATCCTCAATCTTCAAACCTCAATAATCAATCTTCAATCCTCAATCCTCAATCCTCAATCCTCAGTCCTCAACCCTCAATCTTTAATCCTCAATACTCAATCTTCGATCCTCTATCCTCAATCCTCAATCCTCAATCCTCAATCCTCACTGTTCAATCCGCAATACCCAATCCTCAATCTTCAATCCTCAATCCTCAATCCTCAGTCGTCAGTCTTCAATCCTCAATCCTCAGTCCTCAAACCTCAATTCTGAATCCTCAATCCTGAATCCTCAATCTTCAGCCCTCCGTCCTCAACAATCAGGTGTCAATCCTCAATCCTCAATAGAATATCCTCAATTTACAGTTTTCAATACACAATGCTCAATCTGCAATCTTCATATCTCTATCCACAAACATCAATTCTCATCACTCAACCCTTAACACTCAGTCCTCAATGTTCAATCCTCAATCCTCAATTCTCAATCTTCAATCCTCAATACTCCATCTTTAATCCTCAATCCTCAATCCTCAATCTTCAATCCTCAGTCCTCAATACTCAATCTTCAATCCTCAATACTCCATCTTTAATCCTCAATCCTCAATCCCCAATCTTGAATCCTCAGTCCTCAATACTCAATCCTCAATCCCCAATGCTCAATCTTCAATCCTCAATACTCAATCTTCAATCCTCAATCCTCAATCCTCAATCCTCAATCCTCATTCTTCAATCCTCAATACCCAATCTTCAATCTTCAACCCTCAGCCCTCATCCTCAATCCTCAATCCTTATTCCTCAGTCCTCAACCTTCAATCCTCAATACTCAATTTTCAATCCTCAATCCTCAATCCTCAATCCTCAATCCTAAATCCTCAATCATCAATCCTCAATCTTCAATACTCAATCCTCAATCCTCCATCCTGAATCCTCAATGCTAAAGCATCAATCCTCAACTCTCAATTCTCAATAGAACATGCTGAATTCTCAGGATGCAATACTCACACCTCAAACCTCAAACCTCAGCCGGCATCCTCTATCCTCAATACTCAATCGTCAATCCTCAACGTTCAATCCTCAACACTCAACCTTCAACACTCAAACCTCAATCCTCAATCGTCAATCCGCAATCCTCAATCCTCAGTCATCAATCCTCAACCTTCAATACTCAATCCTCAATCCTCAATCCTCAATCCCCAATCCTCAATCCTCATTCCTCAAACCTAAATCCTCAAACCTCTGTCCTCATCCTCAATTCTCAATCCTCAATGCTCAATCCTCAAGCCACAATCCTCAACCGTCAGCCCTCGTCCTCAATCGTCAACTCTCAATCCTCAATACTCAACCTTCAATCATCAATACTCAATCTTCAATCCTCAATCCTCAATCCTCAATCCTCATTCCGCAAACCTCAATCCTCAATCCTCAATCCTTAATCCTCAATCTTCAATCCTCAATCCCCAGTCCTCAATCTTCAATCCTCAATGCTCAATCCTCAATCCTCAATCCTGAGTCCTCAATCCTCAATCCACAATCCTCAATCCTCAATCTTCAATCCTCAATACTCAATCTTCAATCCTCAATCCTCAATTCTCAATCGTCAATACTCAATCCTCAATCGTCAATCCTCAATCCCCAATCCTCAATCTTCAATCCTCAATCCTCAATCCTCAATCCTCAACCTTCAAACCTCAACACTCAATCTTCAATCCTCAATCCTCAATCCTCAATCCTCAATCCTCAATATTCAACACACAACCCTCAACCATCAATCCTCAATTCCTAATACTCGATAGAGTATCCTCAATTCTCATGGTTCAATACTCAATCCACAATATTCAATAATCAAATCTCAATCCTCAAACATCAATTCTCAACACTCAATCCTCAACATTCAGTCCACTCTTTTCAATCCTCCATCCTCAACCCTCAATCCTCAAGCGTCAATCCTCAATCCTCAATCCTCAACCCTCAATCCTCAGTCCTTAAACCTCAATCCCGAATCCTCAATCCTGAATCCTCAATCTTTAGCCCTCAGTCCTCAACAATCAATTGTCAATCCTCAATCCTCAATAGAATATCCTCAATTCACAGTTTTCAATACTCAATCCCCATTCTTCAATCTTCAAATCTCAATCCACAAACATCAGTTCCCATCACTCAACCCTCAAAACTAAGTCCTCAATCTTCAATCCTCAACCCTCAATTCTCAACCTTCAAACCTCAATACTCAATCTTCAATCCTCATTTCTCAATCCTCAATCCTCAATCCTCAGACATCAAACATCAATACTCAACCCTCAGACATCGTCCTCAATCCACAACCCTCAATCCTCAATCCTCAGTCTTCAATCATCAATATTCAATCTTCAATCCTCAATACTCAATCGTCGATACTCAATCCTCAATCCTCAATGTTCAATCCTCAATACCCAATCCTCAATCTTCAATCCTCAATCCTCAATCCTCAGTCCTCAATTCTCAATCCTCAATCCTCAGTCCTCAGTCCTCAAACCTCAATCCTCAACCCTCAGCCCTCATCGTCAATTCTCAATCCTCAATCCTCAGTCGTCATTCTTCAATCCTCAATACCCAATCCCCAATCTTGAATCCTCAATCGTCAATACTCAATTCTCAATCCTCAATCCTCAATAATCATTCCTCAATCCTCTATCCTCAGTGCTCAAACCTCAATTCTGAATCCTCAATCCTGAATCCTCAATCTTCAGCCCTCAGTCCTCAACAATCAGTTGACAATCCTCAATCCCCAATAGAATATCCTCAATTCACAGTTTTCAATTCTCAATACTCAATCTGCAATCTTCAAACCTCTATCCACAAACATCAATTCTCATCACTGAACCCACAACACTCAGTCCTCAATGTTCAATACTCAATCTTCAATCCACAATCCTCAATCGTCAATCTTCAATCCTCATTACTCAATCTTCAATCCTCTATCCTCAATCCTCAATCCTCAATCCTCATTCTTCAATGCTCAATACCCAATCCTCAATCTTCAATCCTCAATCCTCAATCCTCATTTCTCAGTCCTCAATCCTCAGTCCTCAGTCCTTAAACCTCAATCCTCAACCCTCAGACCTCATCCTCAATCCTCAATCCTCTATCCTCAATCCTCAATCTTCAATCCTCAATACTCAATCTTCAATCCTCAATCCTCAATCCTCAGTCCTCAAACCTCAATTCTAAATCCTCAATCCTGAATCCTCAATCTTCAGCCCTCAGTCCTCAACAATCAGGTGTCAAACCTCAATCCTCAACAGAATATCCTCAATTCACAGTTTTCAATACACAATACTCAATCTGCAATCTTCATATCTCTATCCACAAACATCAATTCTCATCACTCAACCCTTAACACTCAGTCCTCAATGTTCAATCCTCAATCCTCAATTCTCAATCTTCAATCCTCAATACTCCATCTTTAATCCTCAATCGTCAATCCTCAATCTTCAATCCTCAGTCCTCAATACTCAATCTTCAATCCTCAATACTCCATCTTTAATCCTCAATCCTCAATCCTCAATCTTCAATCCTCAGTCCTCAATACTCAATCCTCAATCCCCAATGCTCAATCTTCAATCCTCAATACTCAATCTTCAATCCTCAATTCTCAATCCTCAATCCTCAATCCTCATTCTTCAATCCTCAATACCTAATCCTCAATCTTCAATCCTCAATCCTCAATCCTCAATTCTCAATCCTCAATCCTCAGTCCTCAGTCCTCAAACCTCAATCCTCAACCCTCAGCCCTCATCCTCAATCCTCAATCCTTATTCCTCAGTCCTCAACCTTCAATCCTCAATACTCAATTTTCAATCCTCAATCCTCAATCCTCAATCCTCAATCCTAAATCCTCAATCATCAATCCTCAATCTTCAATACTCAATCCTCAATCCTCAATCCTGAATCCTCAATACTAAACCATCAATCCTCAATTCTCAATACTCAATAGAACATTCTGAATTCTCAGGATTCAATACTTAAACCTCAAACCTCAAACCTCAGCCATCATCCTCAATCCTCAGTCCTCAATCGTCAATCCTCAACCTTCAATCCTCAACACTCAACCTGCAACCCTCAATCCCCAATCCTCAATCGTCAATCCGCAGTCCTCAATCCTCAGTCATCAATCCTCAGCATTCAATACTCAATCCTTAATCCTCAATCCTCAATCCTCAATCCTCAATCCTCATTCCTCAAACCTCAATCCTCAAACCTCAGTCCTCATCCTCAATTCTCAATCCTCAATCCTCAATCCTCAAACCACAATCCTCAACCGTCAGTCCTCGTCCTCAATCCTCAACCCTCACACCTCAATCCTCAATCTTCAATCATCAATACTCTATCTTCAATCCTCAATCCTCAATCCTCAATCCTCATTCCTCAAACCTCAATCCTCAACCCTCAGTCCTTATCCTCAATTCTCAACTCTCAATCCTCAATCCTCAATCCTCAATCTTCAATACTCAATAATCTATATTCAATCCTAGATCCTCAGTCCCCAATACTCAATCCTTAATCCTCAATCTTCAATCCTCAAACCCCAGTCCTCAATCTTCAATCCTCAATTCTCAATCCTCAATCCTCAATCCTCAATCCTCAATCCTCAACCCTCAATCCTCAATCCTCAATCTTCAATCCTCAATACTCAATCTTCAATCCTCAATCCTCAATCCTCAATCCTCAATCCTCATTCTTCAATCCTCAATACCCAATCCTCAATCTTCAATCCTCAATCCTCAATCCTCAATCCTCAATTCTCATTCCTCAATCCTCAGTCCTCAGTCCTCAAACCTCAATCCTCAACCCTCAGCCCTCATCCTCAATCCTCAATCCTTATTCCTCAGTCCTCAACATTCAATCCTCAATACTCAATTTTCAATCCTCAATCCTCAATCCTCAATCCTCAATCCTCAATCCTCAGTCCTCAAACCTCAATTCTGAATCCTCAATTCTGAATCCTCAATCTTCAGCCCTCAGTCCTCGACAATCAATTGTCAATCTTCAATCCTCAACAGAACATCCTCAATTCGCAGCTTTCAATACTCGATACTCAATCTGCAATCTTCAAATCTCCATCCACAAACATTAATTCTCATCACTCAACCCTCAACACTCAGTCCCCAATCCTCAATCCTCAATCCTCAATCCTCAATCCTCACTGTTCAATCCGCAATACCCAATCCTCAATCTTCAATCCTCAATCCTCAATCCTCAGTCGTCAGTCTTCAATCCTCAATCCTCAGTCCTCAAACCTCAATTCTGAATCCTCAATCCTGAATCCTCAATCTTCAGCCCTCCGTCCTCAACAATCAGGTGTCAATCCTCAATCCTCAATAGAATATCCTCAATTTACAGTTTTCAATACACAATGCTCAATCTGCAATCTTCATATCTCTATCCACAAACATCAATTCTCATCACTCAACCCTTAACACTCAGTCCTCAATGTTCAATCCTCAATCCTCAATTCTCAATCTTCAATCCTCAATACTCCATCTTTAATCCTCAATCCTCAATCCTCAATCTTCAATCCTCAGTCCTCAATACTCAATCTTCAATCCTCAATACTCCATCTTTAATCCTCAATCCTCAATCCCCAATCTTGAATCCTCAGTCCTCAATACTCAATCCTCAATCCCCAATGCTCAATCTTCAATCCTCAATACTCAATCTTCAATCCTCAATCCTCAATCCTCAATCCTCAATCCTCATTCTTCAATCCTCAATACCCAATCTTCAATCTTCAATCCTCAATCCTCAATCCTCAATTCTCAATCCTAAATCCTCAGTCCTCAGTCCTCAAACCTCAATCCTCAACCCTCAGCCCTCATCCTCAATCCTCAATCCTTATTCCTCAGTCCTCAACCTTCAATCCTCAATACTCAATTTTCAATCCTCAATCCTCAATCCTCAATCCTCAATCCTAAATCCTCAATCATCAATCCTCAATCTTCAATACTCAATCCTCAATCCTCCATCCTGAATCCTCAATGCTAAAGCATCAATCCTCAACTCTCAATTCTCAATAGAACATGCTGAATTCTCAGGATGCAATACTCACACCTCAAACCTCAAACCTCAGCCGGCATCCTCTATCCTCAATACTCAATCGTCAATCCTCAACGTTCAATCCTCAACACTCAACCTTCAACACTCAAACCTCAATCCTCAATCGTCAATCCGCAATCCTCAATCCTCAGTCATCAATCCTCAACCTTCAATACTCAATCCTCAATCCTCAATCCTCAATCCCCAATCCTCAATCCTCATTCCTCAAACCTAAATCCTCAAACCTCTGTCCTCATCCTCAATTCTCAATCCTCAATGCTCAATCCTCAAGCCACAATCCTCAACCGTCAGCCCTCGTCCTCAATCGTCAACTCTCAATCCTCAATACTCAACCTTCAATCATCAATACTCAATCTTCAATCCTCAATCCTCAATCCTCAATCCTCATTCCTCAAACCTCAATCCTCAATCCTCAATCCTTAATCCTCAATCTTCAATCCTCAATCCCCAGTCCTCAATCTTCAATCCTCAATGCTCAATCCTCAATCCTCAATCCTGAGTCCTCAATCCTCAATCCACAATCCTCAATCCTCAATCTTCAATCCTCAATACTCAATCTTCAATCCTCAATCCTCAATTCTCAATCGTCAATACTCAATCCTCAATCGTCAATCCTCAATCCCCAATCCTCAATCTTCAATCCTCAATCCTCAATCCTCAATCCTCAATCTTCAATCCTCAATACTCAATCTTCAATCCTCAATCCTCAATCCTCAGTCCTCAAACCTCAATTCTAAATCCTCAATCCTGAATCCTCAATCTTCAGCCCTCAGTCCTCAACAATCAGGTGTCAAACCTCAATCCTCAACAGAATATCCTCAATTCACAGTTTTCAATACACAATACTCAATCTGCAATCTTCATATCTCTATCCACAAACATCAATTCTCATCACTCAACCCTTAACACTCAGTCCTCAATGTTCAATCCTCAATCCTCAATTCTCAATCTTCAATCCTCAATACTCCATCTTTAATCCTCAATCGTCAATCCTCAATCTTCAATCCTCAGTCCTCAATACTCAATCTTCAATCCTCAATACTCCATCTTTAATCCTCAATCCTCAATCCTCAATCTTCAATCCTCAGTCCTCAATACTCAATCCTCAATCCCCAATGCTCAATCTTCAATCCTCAATACTCAATCTTCAATCCTCAATCCTCAATCCTCAATCCTCAATCCTCATTCTTCAATCCTCAATACCTAATCCTCAATCTTCAATCCTCAATACTCAATCTTCAATCCTCAATCCTCAATCCTCAATCCTCAATCTTCAGCCCTCAGTCCTCAACAATCAGTTGACAATCCTCAATCCCCAATAGAATATCCTCAATTCACAGTTCTCAATTCTCAATACTCAATCTGCAATCTTCAAACCTCTATCCACAAACATCAATTCTCATCACTGAACCCACAACACTCAGTCCTCAATGTTCAATACTCAATCTTCAATCCACAATCCTCAATCGTCAATCTTCAATCCTCATTACTCAATCTTCAATCCTCTATCGTCAATCCTCAATCCTCAATCCTCATTCTTCAATGCTCAATACCCAATCCTCAATCTTCAATCCTCAATCCTCAATCCTCATTTCTCAGTCCTCAATCCTCAGTCCTCAGTCCTTAAACCTCAATCCTCAACCCTCAGACCTCATCCTCAATCCTCAATCCTCTATCCTCAATCCTCAATCTTCAATCCTCAATACTCAATCTTCAATCCTCAATCCTCAATCCTCAGTCCTCAAACCTCAATTCTAAATCCTCAATCCTGAATCCTCAATCTTCAGCCCTCAGTCCTCAACAATCAGGTGTCAAACCTCAATCCTCAACAGAATATCCTCAATTCACAGTTTTCAATACACAATACTCAATCTGCAATCTTCATATCTCTATCCACAAACATCAATTCTCATCACTCAACCCTTAACACTCAGTCCTCAATGTTCAATCCTCAATCCTCAATTCTCAATCTTCAATCCTCAATACTCCATCTTTAATCCTCAATCGTCAATCCTCAATCTTCAATCCTCAGTCCTCAATACTCAATCTTCAATCCTCAATACTCCATCTTTAATCCTCAATCCTCAATCCTCAATCTTCAATCCTCAGTCCTCAATACTCAATCCTCAATCCCCAATGCTCAATCTTCAATCCTCAATACTCAATCTTCAATCCTCAATCCTCAATCCTCAATCCTCAATCCTCATTCTTCAATCCTCAATACCTAATCCTCAATCTTCAATCCTCAATACTCAATCTTCAATCCTCAATCCTCAATCCTCAATCCTCAATCCTCATTCTTCAATCCTCAATACCCAATCCTCAATCTTCAATCCTCAATCCTCAATCCTCAATTCTCAATCCTCAATCCTCAGTCCTCAGTCCTCAAACCTCAATCCTCAACCCTCAGCCCTCATCCTCAATCCTCAATCCTTATTCCTCAGTCCTCAACCTTCAATCCTCAATACTCAATTTTCAATCCTCAATCCTCAATCCTCAATCCTCAATCCTAAATCCTCAATCATCAATCCTCAATCTTCAATACTCAATCCTCAATCCTCAATCCTGAATCCTCAATACTAAACCATCAATCCTCAATTCTCAATACTCAATAGAACATTCTGAATTCTCAGGATTCAATACTTAAACCTCAAACCTCAAACCTCAGCCATCATCCTCAATCCTCAGTCCTCAATCGTCAATCCTCAACCTTCAATCCTCAACACTCAACCTGCAACCCTCAATCCCCAATCCTCAATCGTCAATCCGCAGTCCTCAATCCTCAGTCATCAATCCTCAGCATTCAATACTCAATCCTTAATCCTCAATCCTCAATCCTCAATCCTCAATCCTCATTCCTCAAACCTCAATCCTCAAACCTCAGTCCTCATCCTCAATTCTCAATCCTCAATCCTCAATCCTCAAACCACAATCCTCAACCGTCAGTCCTCGTCCTCAATCCTCAACCCTCACACCTCAATCCTCAATCTTCAATCATCAATACTCTATCTTCAATCCTCAATCCTCAATCCTCAATCCTCATTCCTCAAACCTCAATCCTCAACCCTCAGTCCTTATCCTCAATTCTCAACTCTCAATCCTCAATCCTCAATCCTCAATCTTCAATACTCAATAATCTATATTCAATCCTAGATCCTCAGTCCCCAATACTCAATCCTTAATCCTCAATCTTCAATCCTCAAACCCCAGTCCTCAATCTTCAATCCTCAATTCTCAATCCTCAATCCTCAATCCTCAATCCTCAATCCTCAACCCTCAATCCTCAATCCTCAATCTTCAATCCTCAATACTCAATCTTCAATCCTCAATCCTCAATCCTCAATCCTCAATCCTCATTCTTCAATCCTCAATACCCAATCCTCAATCTTCAATCCTCAATCCTCAATCCTCAATCCTCAATTCTCATTCCTCAATCCTCAGTCCTCAGTCCTCAAACCTCAATCCTCAACCCTCAGCCCTCATCCTCAATCCTCAATCCTTATTCCTCAGTCCTCAACATTCAATCCTCAATACTCAATTTTCAATCCTCAATCCTCAATCCTCAATCCTCAATCCTCAATCCTCAGTCCTCAAACCTCAATTCTGAATCCTCAATTCTGAATCCTCAATCTTCAGCCCTCAGTCCTCGACAATCAATTGTCAATCTTCAATCCTCAACAGAACATCCTCAATTCGCAGCTTTCAATACTCGATACTCAATCTGCAATCTTCAAATCTCCATCCACAAACATTAATTCTCATCACTCAACCCTCAACACTCAGTCCCCAATCCTCAATATTCAATCCTCAATCCTCAATCCTCAATACTCTATCCTCAATCTTCAAACCTCAATAATCAATCTTCAATCCTCAATACTCAATCCTCAATCCTCAGTCCTCAACCCTCAATCTTTAATACTCAATACTCAATCGTCAATCCTCAACCTTCAATCCTCAACACTCAACCTTCAACACTCAAACCTCAATCCTCAATCGTCAATCCGCAATACTCAATCCTCAGTCATCAATCCTCAGCCTTCAATACTCAATCCTCAATCCTCAATCCTCAATCCCCAATCCTCAATCCTCATTCCTCAAACCTCAATCCTCAAACCTCTGTCCTCATCCTCAATTCTCAATCCTCAATGCTCAATCCTCAAGCCACAATCCTCAACCGTCAGCCCTCGTCCTCAATCGTCAACTCTCAATCCTCAATACTCAATCTTCAATCATCAATACTCAATCTTCAATCCTCAATCCTCAATCCTCAATCCTCATTCCTCAAACCTCAATCCTCAATCCTCAATCCTTAATCCTCAATCTTCAATCCTCAATCCCCAGTTCTCAATCTTCAATCCCCGAAGCTCAATCCTCAATCCTCAATCCTCAGTCCTGAATCCTCAATCCTCAATCCTCAATCCTCAATCTTCAATTCTCAATACTCAATCTTCAATCCTCAATCCTCAATTCTCAATCGTCAATACTCAATCCTCAATCGTCAATCCTCAATCCCCAATCCTCAATCTTCAATCCTCAATCCTCAATCCTCAATCCTCAACCTTCAATCCTCAATACTCAATCTTCAATCCTCAATCCTCAATCCTCAATCCTCAATCCTCAATATTCAACACACAACCCTCAACCATCAACCCTCAATTCCTAATACTCAATAGAGTATCCTGAATTCTCATGGCTCAATACTCAATCCACAATATTCAATAATCAAATCTCAATCCTCAAACATCAATTCTCAACACTCAATCCTCAACACTCAGTCCATTCTTTTCAATCCTCCATCCTCAACCATCAATCCTCAAGCGTCAATCCTCAATCCTCAATCCTCAACACTCAATCCTCAGTCCTTAAACCTCAATCCCGAATCCTCAATCCTGAATCCTCAATCTTTAGCCCTCAGTCCTCAACAATCAATTGTCAATCCTCAATCCTCAATAGAATATCCTCAATTCACAGTTCTCAATACTCAATCCCCATTCTTCAATCTTCATACCTCAATCCAAAAACATCAGTTCCCATCAGTCAACCCTCAAAACTAAGTCCTCAATCTTCAATCCTCAACCCTCAATTCTCAACCTTCAAACCTCAATACTCAATCTTCAATCCTCAATTCTCAATCCTCAATCCTCAATCCTCAGTCCTCAAACACCAATACTCAACCCTCAGACATCGTCCTCAATCCACTACCCTCAATCCTCAATCCTCAGTCTTCAATCATCAATATTCAATCTTCAATCCTCAATCCTCAATCCTCGATACTCAATCCTCAATCCTCAATGTTCAATCCTCAATACCCAATCCTCAATCTTCAATCCTCAATCCTCAATCCTCAGTCCTCAATTCTCAATCCTCAATCCTCAGTCCTCAGTCCTCAAACCTCAATCCTCAACCCTCAGCCCTCATCGTCAATTCTCAATCCTCAATCCTCAATCTTCAATCCTCAATCCTCAATCTTCAATCCTCAATCCTCAATCCTCAATCCTCAACCCTCAACCCTCAATCCTCATCCTCAATCTTCAATTCTCAATACTCAATCTTCAATCCTCAATACTCAATCCTCAATCCTCATTCTTCAATCCTCAATAGCCAATCCTCAATCTTCAATCCTCAATCCTCAATCCTCAATCCTAAATCCTCAATCATCAATCCTCAATCTTCAATACTCAATCCTCAATCCTCCATCCTGAATCCTCAATGCTAAAGCATCAATCCTCAACTCTCAATTCTCAATAGAACATGCTGAATTCTCAGGATGCAATACTCACACCTCAAACCTCAAACCTCAGCCGGCATCCTCTATCCTCAATACTCAATCGTCAATCCTCAACGTTCAATCCTCAACACTCAACCTTCAACACTCAAACCTCAATCCTCAATCGTCAATCCGCAATCCTCAATCCTCAGTCATCAATCCTCAACCTTCAATACTCAATCCTCAATCCTCAATCCTCAATCCCCAATCCTCAATCCTCATTCCTCAAACCTAAATCCTCAAACCTCTGTCCTCATCCTCAATTCTCAATCCTCAATGCTCAATCCTCAAGCCACAATCCTCAACCGTCAGCCCTCGTCCTCAATCGTCAACTCTCAATCCTCAATACTCAACCTTCAATCATCAATACTCAATCTTCAATCCTCAATCCTCAATCCTCAATCCTCATTCCTCAAACCTCAATCCTCAATCCTCAATCCTTAATCCTCAATCTTCAGTCCTCAATCCCCAGTCCTCAATCTTCAATCCTCAATGCTCAATCCTCAATCCTCAATCCTGAGTCCTCAATCCTCAATCCACAATCCTCAATCCTCAATCTTCAATCCTCAATACTCAATCTTCAATCCTCAATCCTCAATTCTCAATCGTCAATACTCAATCCTCAATCGTCAATCCTCAATCCCCAATCCTCCATCTTCAATCCTCAATCCTCAATCCTCAGACATCAAACATCAATACTCAACCCTCAGACATCGTCCTCAATCCACAACCCTCAATCCTCAATCCTCAGTCTTCAATCATCAATATTCAATCTTCAATCCTCAATACTCAATCGTCGATACTCAATCCTCAATCCTCAATGTTCAATCCTCAATACCCAATCCTCAATCTTCAATCCTCAATCCTCAATCCTCAGTCCTCAATTCTCAATCCTCAATCCTCAGTCCTCAGTCCTCAAACCTCAATCCTCAACCCTCAGCCCTCATCGTCAATTCTCAATCCTCAATCCTCAGTCGTCATTCTTCAATCCTCAATACCCAATCCCCAATCTTGAATCCTCAATCGTCAATACTCAATTCTCAATCCTCAATCCTCAATAATCATTCTTCAATCCTCTATCCTCAGTGCTCAAACCTCAATTCTGAATCCTCAATCCTGAATCCTCAATCTTCAGCCCTCAGTCCTCAACAATCAGTTGACAATCCTCAATCCCCAATAGAATATCCTCAATTCACAGTTTTCAATTCTCAATACTCAATCTGCAATCTTCAAACCTCTATCCACAAACATCAATTCTCATCACTGAACCCACAACACTCAGTCCTCAATGTTCAATACTCAATCTTCAATCCACAATCCTCAATCGTCAATCTTCAATCCTCATTACTCAATCTTCAATCCTCTATCCTCAATCCTCAATCCTCAATCCTCATTCTTCAATGCTCAATACCCAATCCTCAATCTTCAATCCTCAATCCTCAATCCTCATTTCTCAGTCCTCAATCCTCAGTCCTCAGTCCTTAAACCTCAATCCTCAACCCTCAGACCTCATCCTCAATCCTCAATCGTCTATCCTCAATCCTCAATCTTCAATCCTCAATACTCAATCTTCAATCCTCAATCCTCAATCCTCAGTCCTCAAACCTCAATTCTAAATCCTCAATCCTGAATCCTCAATCTTCAGCCCTCAGTCCTCAACAATCAGGTGTCAAACCTCAATCCTCAACAGAATATCCTCCATTCACAGTTTTCAATACACAATACTCAATCTGCAATCTTCATATCTCTATCCACAAACATCAATTCTCATCACTCAACCCTTAACACTCAGTCCTCAATGTTCAATCCTCAATCCTCAATTCTCAATCTTCAATCCTCAATACTCCATCTTTAATCCTCAATCCTCAATCCTCAATCTTCAATCCTCAGTCCTCAATACTCAATCTTCAATCCTCAATACTCCATCTTTAATCCTCAATCCTCAATCCTCAATCTTCAATCCTCAGTCCTCAATACTCAATCCTCAATCCCCAATGCTCAATCTTCAATCCTCAATACTCAATCTTCAATCCTCAATCCTCAATCCTCAATCCTCAATCCTCATTCTTCAATCCTCAATACCCAATCCTCAATCTTCAATCCTCAATCCTCAATCCTCAATTCTCAATCCTCAACCCTCAGCCCTCATCGTCAATCCTCAAACCTCAATCCTCAATCCTCAATCGTCAATCCTCAATCCTCAATCTTCAATCCTCAATACTCAATCTTCAATCCTCAACCCTCAATCCTCAATCCTCAATATTCAATCGTCAATACCCAATTTTCAATACTCAATCCGCAATCATCATACCTCAATCCTCAATCCTCAGTCATCAATCCTCAATCTTCAATACTCAATCGTCAATCCTCAGTCCTCAATACTCAATCGTCAATCCTCAGTCCTCAATCCTCAATCCTCAATCCTCGTACCTCAAACATCAATCGTCAATCCTCGATCCTCATTCTTCAATCCTCAATACCCAATCCTCAATCTTCAATCCTCAATCCTCAATCCTCAATTCTCAATCCTCAATCCTCAGTCCTCAGTCCTCAAACCTCAATCCTCAACCCTCAGCCCTCACACTCAATCCTCAATTCTCATTCCTCAGTCCTCAACCTTCAATCCTCAATACTCAATTTTCAATCCTCAATCCTCAATCCTCAATCCTCAATCCTCAATCCTAAATCCTCAATCATCAACCCTCAATCTTCAATACTCAATCCTCAATCCTCAATCGTGAATCCTCAATACTAAACCATCAATCCTCAATTCTCAATACTCAATAGAACATCCTGAACTCGCAGGATTCAATACTCAAACCTCAAACCTCAAACCTCAGCCATCATCCTCAATCCTCAATCCTCAATCCTAAATCCTCAATCCTCAATCCTCAATCCTCAATCCTCAATCCTCAATCCTCAATCCTGAATCCTCAATCCTCAGTCCTCAAACCTCAATTCTGAATCCTCAATCCTGAATCCTCAATCTTCAGCCCTCAGTGCTCAACAATCAGTTGTCAATCCTCAATCTTCAATAGAATATCCTCAACTCACAGTTTTCAATGCTCAATACTCCATCTGCAATCTTCATATCTCTATCCACAAACATCAATTCCCAACACTCAACCCTCAACACTCAGTCCTCAATGTTCAATCCTCAATCCTCAACTCTCAATCCTCAATCCTCAATCCTCAATCTTCAAACCTCAATAATCAATCTTCAATCCTCAATCCTCAATCCTCAATCCTCAGTCCTCAACCCTCAATCTTTAATCCTCAATACTCAATCTTCAATCCTCTATCCTCAATCCTCAATCCTCAATCCTAACTGTTCAATCCGCAATACCCAATCCTCAATCTTCAATCCTCAATCCTCAATCCTCAATCCTCAATCCTCAACCCTCAATCCTCAGTCCTTAAACCTCAATCCCGAATCCTCAATCCTGAATCCTCAATCTTTAGCCCTCAGTCCTCAACAATCAGTTGTCAATTCTCAATCCTCAATAGAATATCATCAATTCACAGTTTTCAATACTCAATGCTCAATCTGCAATCTTCAAATACCTATCCACAAACTTTAATTCTCATCACTCAACCCTCAGCACTCAGTCCCCAATCCTCAATCTTCAATCCTCAATCCTCAATCCTCAATCCTCAATCCTCAATCCCCAATCCTCCATCTTCAATCCTCAATACTCAATCCTCAATCTTCAGTCCTCAATCCTCAATCCTCAATCCTCAATTCTCAATCCTCAATCCTCAGTCCTCAGTCCTCAAACCTCAACCCTCAACCCGCAGCCCTCATCGTCAATTCTCAATCCTCAATCCTCAATCCTCAATCTTCAATCCTCAATACTCAATCTTCAATCCACAATCCTCAATCTTCAATCGTCAATACTGAATCTTCAATCCTCAATGCTCAATCCTCAATACTCAATCCTCAATGCTCAGTCCTCAATCCTCAATCTTCAACCTCAATACTCAATCTTCAATCCTCAATACTCAATCCTCAATCCTCAATCCTCATTCTTCAATCGTCAATACCCAATCCTCAATCTTCAATCCGCAATCCTCAATCTTCAATCCTCAATCCTCAATCCCCAATTCTCAATCCTCAATCCTCAATCCTCAGACCTCAAACATCAATACTCAACCCTCAGTCCTCGTGCTCAATCCTGAATCCTCAATCCTCAATCCTCAATCTTCAGACCTCAGTCCTCAACAATCAGTTGTCAACTCTCAATCCTCAACAGAATATCATCAATTCACAGTTTTCAATACCCAATACTCAATCTGAAATCTTTAAATCTCTATCCACAAACACCAATTCTCATCACTCAACACTCAACGCTCAGTCCCCAATCCTCAATCTTCAATCCTCAATCCACAATCCTCAATCCTCAATCCTCAATCTTCAATCCCCAACACTCAATCCGCAATCCTCAATCCTCAATCCTCAATCCTCAATCCTCAATCCTCAATCCTCATTCCTCAAACCTCAATCCTCAAACCTCAGTCCTCATTCTCAATTCTCAATTCTCAATCCTCAATCCTCAATCCTCAACCCTCTATCTTCAATCCGAAATAATCAATCTCCAATACTAGATCCTCAATCCCCAATCCTCAATCCTCAATACCCAATCCTAAATCTTCAATCCTCAATCTACAATACTCAATCCTCAATCCTCAATACTCAATCCTCAGTCCTCAGCCCTCAATCTTCAATACTCAATCAGCCAATCCTCAATATTCAACACACAACCCTCAACCATCAATCCTCAATACTCAACCATCAACCAAAATTCTCAATACTCAACAGAATATCCTGAATTCTCAGTTTTCAATACTCAATCCTCAATCTTCAATCTTCAAATCTCCATCCACAAACATCAATTCTCATCACTCAGCATTCAACACTCAGTCCCCAATCCTCAATCTTCAATCCTCAATCCTCAATCCTCAATCCTCAATCCTCAATCTTCAATCCTCAATACTCAATCCTCAATCCTCAATCCTCAATCCTCAATCCTCAATCCTCAATCCTGAATCTTCAATCCTCAATACTCAATCTTCAATCCACAATCCTCAATCTTCAATCCTCAATACTCAATCTTTAATCCTCAATCCTCAATCCTCAATACTCAATCCTCAATCCTCAGTCCTCAACCCTCAATCTTCAGTCCTCAATGCTCAATCTTCAATCCTCAATCCTCAATCCTCAATCCTCAATCCTCATTGTTCAATCCTCAATACCCAATCCTCAATCTTCAATCCTCAAACCTCAATCCTCAATTCTCAATCCTCAATCCTCAATAATCAACCTTCAATCCTCAATCCTCAGTCCTCAAACCTCAATTCTGAATCCTCAATCCTGAATCCTCAATGTTCAGCCCTCAGACCTCAACAATCAGTTGACAATCCTCAATCCTCAATAGAATATCCTCAATTCACAGTTTTCAATACTCATTACTCAATCTGCAATCTTCAAACCTGTATCCACAAACATCAATTCTCATCACTGAGCCCTCAACACTCAGTCCTCGATGTTCTTTACTCAATCTTCAATCCACAATCCTCAAGCGTCAATCTTCAATCCTCAATACTCAATCTTCAATCCTGAATCCACAATCCTCAATCCTCAATCCTCATTCTTCAATCCTCAATACCAAATCCTCAATCTTCAATCCTCAATCCTCAATCCTCAATTCTCAATCCTCAATCCTCAGTCCTCAGTCATTAAACCTCAAACCTCAAACCTCAGCCCTCATCCTCAATCCTCAATACTCAATTCTCAATCCTCAACCCTTAATCCTCAACACTCAATCTTCATTACTCAATCCTCAATCCTCAACCCTCAATCCTCAGCCATCAATCCTCAACCTTCAATACTCAATCCTCAATCCTGAATCCTCAATCCTCAATCCTCAATCCTCAATCCTCATTCCTCAAACCTCAATCTTCAATCCTCAATACTCAATACTCAATCCTCAATCCTCAATCCTCAATCCTCAATCCTCAATCCTGACTCTTCAATCCTCAGTCCCCAATCCTCAATCCTCAATCCTCAATCCTCATTCTTCAATCCTCAATACCCAATCCTCAATCTTCAATCCTCAATCCTCAATCCTCAATTCTCGATCCTCAATCCTCAGTCCTCAGACCTCACACCTCAATCCTCAACCCTCAGCCCTCATCGTCAATCCTCAAACCTCAGTCCTCAATCCTCAATCGTCAATCCTCAATCCTCAAACTTCAATCCTCAATACTCAATTTTCAATCCTCAATCCTCAATCATCAATCCTCAATATTCAATTCTCAATACTCAATTTTCAATACTCAATCCGCAATCATCAATCATCAATCCTCAATCCTCAGTCATCAATCCTCAATCTTCAATACTCAATCGTCAATCCTCAGTCCTCAATCCTCAATCCTCAATCCTCGTACCTCAAACCTCAATCCTCAACCCTCAGTCCTCATCCTCAATTCTCAATTCTCAATCCTCAATCCTCAACCCTCAATCTTCAATCCTCAATAATCAATCTCCAATCCTAGATCCCCAATCCCCAATCCTCAATCCTTAATCCTCAATCATCAATCCTCAGTCCCCAGTCCCCAATCTTCAGTCCTCAATGCTCAATCCTCAATCCTCAATCCTCAGTCCTCAATCCTCAATCCTCAATCATCAATCCTCAATCTTCAATCCTCAATACTCAATCTTCAATCCTCAATCCTCAATTCTCGATCGTCAATACTCAACCCTCATTCGTCAATCCTCAATACCCAATCCTCAATCTTCAATCCTCAATCCTCAATCCTCAATACTCAACCTTCAATCCTCAATACTCAATCTTCAGTACTCAATCCTCAATCCTCAATCCTCAATCCTCAATCCTCAATCCTCAATCCTCAATCCTCAATCCTCAATATTCAACACAAAACCCTCAACCATCAATCCTCAATACTCAACAATCAATCCTCAATTCTCAATACTCAATCCTGAATCTTCAATCCTCAGTCCACAATCCTCAATACTCAATCCTCAATCTTCAATCCTCAATACTCAATCTTCAATCCTCAATCCTCAATTCTCAATCCTCAATCTTCAATCCTCAATCCCCAATCCTCAATCCTCAATCCTCATTCTTCAATCCTCAATACCCAATCCTCAATCTTCAATCCTCAATCCTCAATCCTCAATTCTCAATCCTAAATCCTCAACCCTCAATCCTCAATCCTTAATCGTCAGTCTTCAATCCTCAATACTCAATCTTCAATCCTCAATCCTCAATACTCAATCCTCAATCCTCATTCTTCAATCCTCAATACCCAATCCTCAATCTTCAATCCTCAATCCTCAATCCTTAATTCTCAACCTTCAATCCTCAGTCCTCAATCCTCAGTCCTCAAACCTCAATCCTGAATCCTCAATCCTCAGTCCTCAATCTTCAGACTTCAGACCTCAACAATCATTTGTCAATCCTCAATCCTCAATAGAATATCATCAATTCACAGTTTTCAATACTAAATTCTCAATCTGCAATCTTCGAATCTCTATCCACAAACATCAATCCTCATCACTCAACCCTCAACACTCAGTCCCCAATCCTCAATCTTCAATCCTCTACCCTCAATCCTCAATCCTCAATCCTCAATCCTCAACCCTCAATCCTCAATCCTCAATCTTCAATCCTCAATACTCAATCTTCAATCCTCAATACTCAATCCTCAATCCTCAATATTCAATCCTCAATACTCAATCTTCAATCCTCAATCTGCAATCATCAATCCTCAATCCTCAATCCTCAGTCATCAATCCTCAAACCTCAGTCCTCATCCTCAATCCTCAATCCTCAACCCTCAATCCTCAAACCACAATCCTCAACTGTCAGTCCTTGTCCTCAATCCTCAACCCTCAATCCTCAATCCTCAATCTTCAATCATCAATACTCAATCTTCAATCCTCAATCCTCAATCCTCAATCCCCAGTTCTCAATCTTCAATCCTCAATGCCCAGTCCTCAATCCTCAATCCTCAGTCCTCAATCCTCAACCCTCAGCCCTCGTCATCAATCCTCAACCGTCAATAATCAATCCGCAATCTTCAATCATCAATTGTCAATCTTCAATCCTCAATCCTCAATACTCAATCCTCAATCCTCAATACTCAATCCCCAGTCCTCAATCATCAATCCTCAGTAATCAATCCTCAATCTTCAATACTCAATCGTCAATCCTCAGTCCTCAATCCTCAATCCTCAATCCTCAATCCTCGTATCTCAAACCTCAATCCTCAACCCTCAGTCCCCATCCTCAGTTCTCAATTCTCAACCCTCAACCCTCAACCCTCAGTCTTCAATCCTCAATAATCAATCTCCAATCCTAGGTCCCCAATACCCATTCTCTAATCCTTAATACTCAATCTTCAATCCTCAATCCCCAGTCCTCAATCTTGTATCCTCAATGCTCAATCCTCAATCCTCAATCCTCAATCTTCAATCCTCAATCCTCAACTCTCAATCCTCAATACTCAACCTTCAATCCTCAATACACAAACTACAATCCTCAACGCTCCATACTCAATCCTCAATCCTCAATCCTCAATCCTCAATATTCAACACACAACCCTCAACCATCAATCCTCAATACTCAACCATCAATCCTCAATTCTCAATACTCAATAGAATACCCTGAATTCTCATCGTTCAATACTCAATCCACAAAAATCAATAATCAAATCTCAACCCTCAAACATCAATTCTCAACACTCAATCCTCAACACTCAGTTCTCTCTCTTCAATCCTCCATCCTCAATCCTCAATCCTCAATCTTCAATCCTCAATACTCAATATTCAATCCTCAATCCTCAGTCCTCAAACCTCAATTCTGAATCCTCAATCCTGAATCCTCAATCTTCAGCCCTCAGTCCGCGACAATCAATTGTCAATCCTCAATCATCAATAGAACATCCGCAATTCACAGTTTTCAATACTGGATACTCAATCTGCAATCTTGAAATCTCTATCCACAAACATTAATTCTCATCACTCAACCCTCAACACTCAGTCCCCAATCCTCAATATTCAACCCTCAATCCTCAATCCTCAATAATCAATCCACAATCTTCAATCCTCAATAATCAATCTTCAATCCTCAATCCTCAATCCTCAATCCTCAATCCTCAATCCTCAATCCTCAACCCTCAACCCTCAATCCTCAATCCTCAATCTTCAATCCTCAATACTCAACCTTCAATCCTCAATACTCAATCCTCAATCCTCAATCCTCATTCTTCAATCCTCAATACCCAATCCTCAATCTTCAATCCTCAATCCTCAATCCTCAATCCTAAATCCTCAATCATCAATCCTCAATCTTCAATACTCAATAGAACATCCTGAATTCTCAGGTTTCAATACTCAAACCTCAAACCTCAAACCTCAGCCGGCATCCTCTATCCTCAATACTCAATCGTCAATCCTCAACCTTCAATCCTCAACACTCAACCTTCAACACTCAAACCTCAAACCTCAATCGTCAATCCGCAATCCTCAATCCTCAGTCATCAATCCTCAACCTTCAATACTCAATCCTCAATCCTCAATCCTCAATCCCCAATCCTCAATCCTCATTCCTCAAACCTAAATCCTCAAACCTCTGTCCTCATCCTCAATTCTCAATCCTCAATGCTCAATCCTTAAGCCACAATCCTCAACCGTCAGCCCTCGTCCTCAATCGTCAACTCTCAATCCTCAATACTCAATCTTCAATCATCAATACTCAATCTTCAATCCTCAATCCTCAATCCTCAATCCTCATTCCTCAAACCTCAATCCTCAATCCTCAATCCTTAATCCTCAATCCTTAATCCTCAATCTTCAATCCTCAATCCCCAGTCCTCAATCTTCAATCCTCAATGCTCAATCCTCAATCCTCAATCCTGAGTCCTCAATCCTCAATCCACAATCCTCAATCCTCAATCTTCAATCCTCAATACTCAATCTTCAATCCTCAATCCTCAATTCTCAATCGCCAATACTCAATCCTCAATCGTCAATCCTCAATCCCCAATCCTCAATCTTCAATCCTCAATCCTCAATCCTCAATCCTCAACCTTCAATCCTCAATACTCAATCTTCAATCCTCAATCTTCAATCCTCAATCCTCAATCCTCAATATTCAACACACAACCCTCAACCATCAATCCTCAATTCCTAATACTCAATAGAGTATCCTGAATTCTCATGGTTCAATACTCAATCCACAATATTCAATAATCAAATCTCAATCCTCAAACATCAATTCTCAACACTCAATCCTCAACACTCAGTCCACCCTTTTCAATCCTCCATCCTCAACCCTCAATCCTCAAGCGTCAATCCTCAATCCTCAATCCTCAACCCTCAATCCTCAGTCCTTAAACCTCAATCCCGATCCTCAATCCTGAATCCTCAATCTTTAGCCCTCAGTCCTCAACAATCAATTGTCAATCCTCAATCCTCAATAGAATATCCTCAATTCACAGTTTTCAATACTCAATCCCCATTCTTCAATCTTCAAATCTCAATCCACATCATCAGTTCCCATCACTCAACCCTCAAAACTAAGTCCTCAATCTTCAATCCTAAACCCTCAATTCTCAACCTTCAAACCTCAATACTCAATCTTCAATCCTCAATTCTCAATCCTCAATCCTCAATCCTCAGACCTCAAACATCAATACTCAACCCTCAGACATCGTCCTCAATCCACAACCCTCAATCCTCAATCCTCAGTCTTCAATCATCAATATTCAATCTTCAATCCTCAATACTCAATCTTCAATCCTCAATCCTCAATCCTCAATCCTCAATCCTCATTCTTCAATCCTCAATACCTAATCCTCAATCTTCAATCCTCAATCCTCAATCCTCAATTCTCAATCCTCAATCCTCAGTCCTCAGTCCTCAAACCTCAATCCTCAACCCTCAGCCCTCATCCTCAATCCTCAATCCTTATTCCTCAGTCCTCAACCTTCAATCCTCAATACTCAATTTTCAATCCTCAATCCTCAATCCTCAATCCTCAATCCTAAATCCTCAATCATCAATCCTCAATCTTCAATACTCAATCCTCAATCCTCAATCCTGAATCCTCAATACTAAACCATCAATCCTCAATTCTCAATACTCAATAGAACATTCTGAATTCTCAGGATTCAATACTTAAACCTCAAACCTCAAACCTCAGCCATCATCCTCAATCCTCAGTCCTCAATCGTCAATCCTCAACCTTCAATCCTCAACACTCAACCTGCAACCCTCAATCCCCAATCCTCAATCGTCAATCCGCAGTCCTCAATCCTCAGTCATCAATCCTCAGCATTCAATACTCAATCCTTAATCCTCAATCCTCAATCCTCAATCCTCAATCCTCATTCCTCAAACCTCAATCCTCAAACCTCAGTCCTCATCCTCAATTCTCAATCCTCAATCCTCAATCCTCAAACCACAATCCTCAACCGTCAGTCCTCGTCCTCAATCCTCAACCCTCACACCTCAATCCTCAATCTTCAATCATCAATACTCTATCTTCAATCCTCAATCCTCAATCCTCAATCCTCATTCCTCAAACCTCAATCCTCAACCCTCAGTCCTTATCCTCAATTCTCAACTCTCAATCCTCAATCCTCAATCCTCAATCTTCAATACTCAATAATCTATATTCAATCCTAGATCCTCAGTCCCCAATACTCAATCCTTAATCCTCAATCTTCAATCCTCAAACCCCAGTCCTCAATCTTCAATCCTCAATTCTCAATCCTCAATCCTCAATCCTCAATCCTCAATCCTCAACCCTCAATCCTCAATCCTCAATCTTCAATCCTCAATACTCAATCTTCAATCCTCAATCCTCAATCCTCAATCCTCAATCCTCATTCTTCAATCCTCAATACCCAATCCTCAATCTTCAATCCTCAATCCTCAATCCTCAATCCTCAATTCTCATTCCTCAATCCTCAGTCCTCAGTCCTCAAACCTCAATCCTCAACCCTCAGCCCTCATCCTCAATCCTCAATCCTTATTCCTCAGTCCTCAACATTCAATCCTCAATACTGAATTTTCAATCCTCAATCCTCAATCCTCAATCCTCAATCCTCAATCCTCAGTCCTCAAACCTCAATTCTGAATCCTCAATTCTGAATCCTCAATCTTCAGCCCTCAGTCCTCGACAATCAATTGTCAATCTTCAATCCTCAACAGAACATCCTCAATTCGCAGCTTTCAATACTCGATACTCAATCTGCAATCTTCAAATCTCCATCCACAAACATTAATTCTCATCACTCAACCCTCAACACTCAGTCCCCAATCCTCAATATTCAATCCTCAATCCTCAATCCTCAATACTCTATCCTCAATCTTCAAACCTCAATAATCAATCTTCAATCCTCAATACTCAATCCTCAATCCTCAGTCCTCAACCCTCAATCTTTAATACTCAATACTCAATCGTCAATCCTCAACCTTCAATCCTCAACACTCAACCTTCAACACTCAAACCTCAATCCTCAATCGTCAATCCGCAATACTCAATCCTCAGTCATCAATCCTCAGCCTTCAATACTCAATCCTCAATCCTCAATCCTCAATCCCCAATCCTCAATCCTCATTCCTCAAACCTCAATCCTCAAACCTCTGTCCTCATCCTCAATTCTCAATCCTCAATGCTCAATCCTCAAGCCACAATCCTCAACCGTCAGCCCTCGTCCTCAATCGTCAACTCTCAATCCTCAATACTCAACCTTCAATCATCAATACTCAATCTTCAATACTCAATCCTCAATCCTCAATCCTCATTCCTCAAACCTCAATCCTCAATCCTCAATCCTTAATCCTCAATCTTCAATCCTCAATCCCCAGTTCTCAATCTTCAATCCCCGAAGCTCAATCCTCAATCCTCAATCCTCAGTCCTGAATCCTCAATCCTCAATCCTCAATCCTCAATCTTCAATTCTCAATACTCAATCTTCAATCCTCAATCCTCAATTCTCAATCGTCAATACTCAATCCTCAATCGTCAATCCTCAATCCCCAATCCTCAATCTTCAATCCTCAATCCTCAATCCTCAATCCTCAACCTTCAATCCTCAATACTCAATCTTCAATCCTCAATCCTCAATCCTCAATCCTCAATCCTCAATATTCAACACACAACCCTCAACCATCAACCCTCAATTCCTAATACTCAATAGAGTATCCTGAATTCTCATGGCTCAATACTCAATCCACAATATTCAATAATCAAATCTCAATCCTCAAACATCAATTCTCAACACTCAATCCTCAACACTCAGTCCATTCTTTTCAATCCTCCATCCTCAACCATCAATCCTCAAGCGTCAATCCTCAATCCTCAATCCTCAACACTCAATCCTCAGTCCTTAAACCTCAATCCCGAATCCTCAATCCTGAATCCTCAATCTTTAGCCCTCAGTCCTCAACAATCAATTGTCAATCCTCAATCCTCAATAGAATATCCTCAATTCACAGTTCTCAATACTCAATCCCCATTCTTCAATCTTCATACCTCAATCCAAAAACATCAGTTCCCATCAGTCAACCCTCAAAACTAAGTCCTCAATCTTCAATCCTCAACCCTCAATTCTCAACCTTCAAACCTCAATACTCAATCTTCAATCCTCAATTCTCAATCCTCAATCCTCAATCCTCAGTCCTCAAACACCAATACTCAACCCTCAGACATCGTCCTCAATCCACTACCCTCAATCCTCAATCCTCAGTCTTCAATCATCAATATTCAATCTTCAATCCTCAATCCTCAATCCTCGATACTCAATCCTCAATCCTCAATGTTCAATCCTCAATACCCAATCCTCAATCTTCAATCCTCAATCCTCAATCCTCAGTCCTCAATTCTCAATCCTCAATCCTCAGTCCTCAGTCCTCAAACCTCAATCCTCAACCCTCAGCCCTCATCGTCAATTCTCAATCCTCAATCCTCAATCTTCAATCCTCAATCCTCAATCCTCAATCCTCAATCCTCAATCCTCAATCCTCAACCCTCAACCCTCAATCCTCATCCTCAATCTTCAATTCTCAATACTCAATCTTCAATCCTCAATACTCAATCCTCAATCCTCATTCTTCAATCCTCAATAGCCAATCCTCAATCTTCAATCCTCAATCCTCAATCCTCAATCCTAAATCCTCAATCATCAATCCTCAATCTTCAATACTTAATCCTCAATCCTCCATCCTGAATCCTCAATGCTAAAGCATCAATCCTCAACTCTCAATTCTCAATAGAACATGCTGAATTCTCAGGATGCAATACTCACACCTCAAACCTCAAACCTCAGCCGGCATCCTCTATCCTCAATACTCAATCGTCAATCCTCAACGTTCAATCCTCAACACTCAACCTTCAACACTCAAACCTCAATCCTCAATCGTCAATCCGCAATCCTCAATCCTCAGTCATCAATCCTCAACCTTCAATACTCAATCCTCAATCCTCAATCCTCAATCCCCAATCCTCAATCCTCATTCCTCAAACCTAAATCCTCAAACCTCTGTCCTCATCCTCAATTCTCAATCCTCAATGCTCAATCCTCAAGCCACAATCCTCAACCGTCAGCCCTCGTCCTCAATCGTCAACTCTCAATCCTCAATACTCAACCTTCAATCATCAATACTCAATCTTCAATCCTCAATCCTCAATCCTCAATCCTCATTCCTCAAACCTCAATCCTCAATCCTCAATCCTTAATCCTCAATCTTCAGTCCTCAATCCCCAGTCCTCAATCTTCAATCCTCAATGCTCAATCCTCAATCCTCAATCCTGAGTCCTCAATCCTCAATCCACAATCCTCAATCCTCAATCTTCAATCCTCAATACTCAATCTTCAATCCTCAATCCTCAATTCTCAATCGTCAATACTCAATCCTCAATCGTCAATCCTCAATCCCCAATCCTCCATCTTCAATCCTCAATCCTCAATCCTCAGACATCAAACATCAATACTCAACCCTCAGACATCGTCCTCAATCCACAACCCTCAATCCTCAATCCTCAGTCTTCAATCATCAATATTCAATCTTCAATCCTCAATACTCAATCGTCGATACTCAATCCTCAATCCTCAATGTTCAATCCTCAATACCCAATCCTCAATCTTCAATCCTCAATCCTCAATCCTCAGTCCTCAATTCTCAATCCTCAATCCTCAGTCCTCAGTCCTCAAACCTCAATCCTCAACCCTCAGCCCTCATCGTCAATTCTCAATCCTCAATCCTCAGTCGTCATTCTTCAATCCTCAATACCCAATCCCCAATCTTGAATCCTCAATCGTCAATACTCAATTCTCAATCCTCAATCCTCAATAATCATTCTTCAATCCTCTATCCTCAGTGCTCAAACCTCAATTCTGAATCCTCAATCCTGAATCCTCAATCTTCAGCCCTCAGTCCTCAACAATCAGTTGACAATCCTCAATCCCCAATAGAATATCCTCAATTCACAGTTTTCAATTCTCAATACTCAATCTGCAATCTTCAAACCTCTATCCGCAAACATCAATTCTCATCACTGAACCCACAACACTCAGTCCTCAATGTTCAATACTCAATCTTCAATCCACAATCCTCAATCGTCAATCTTCAATCCTCATTACTCAATCTTCAATCCTCTATCCTCAATCCTCAATCCTCAATCCTCATTCTTCAATGCTCAATACCCAATCCTCAATCTTCAATCCTCAATCCTCAATCCTCATTTCTCAGTCCTCAATCCTCAGTCCTCAGTCCTTAAACCTCAATCCTCAACCCTCAGACCTCATCCTCAATCCTCAATCCTCTATCCTCAATCCTCAATCTTCAATCCTCAATACTCAATCTTCAATCCTCAATCCTCAATCCTCAGTCCTCAAACCTCAATTCTAAATCCTCAATCCTGAATCCTCAATCTTCAGCCCTCAGTCCTCAACAATCAGGTGTCAAACCTCAATCCTCAACAGAATATCCTCCATTCACAGTTTTCAATACACAATACTCAATCTGCAATCTTCATATCTCTATCCACAAACATCAATTCTCATCACTCAACCCTTAACACTCAGTCCTCAATGTTCAATCCTCAATCCTCAATTCTCAATCTTCAATCCTCAATACTCCATCTTTAATCCTCAATCCTCAATCCTCAATCTTCAATCCTCAGTCCTCAATACTCAATCTTCAATCCTCAATACTCCATCTTTAATCCTCAATCCTCAATCCTCAATCTTCAATCCTCAGTCCTCAATACTCAATCCTCAATCCCCAATGCTCAATCTTCAATCCTCAATACTCAATCTTCAATCCTCAATCCTCAATCCTCAATCCTCAATCCTCATTCTTCAATCCTCAATACCCAATCCTCAATCTTCAATCCTCAATCCTCAATCCTCAATTCTCAATCCTCAATCCTCAGTCCTCAGTCCTCAAACCTCAATCCTCAACCCTCAGCCCTCATCCTCAATCCTCAATCCTTATTCCTCAGTCCTCAACCTTCAATCCTCAATACTCAATTTTCAATCCTCAATCCTCAATCCTCAATCCTCAATCCTAAATACTCAATCATCAATCCTCAATCTTCAATACTCAATCCTCAATCCTCAATCCTGAATCCTCAATACTAAACCATCAATCCTCAATTCTCAATACTCAATAGAACATTCTGAATTCTCAGGATTCAATACTTAAACCTCAAACCTCAAACCTCAGCCATCATCCTCAATCCTCAGTCCTCAATCGTCAATCCTCAACCTTCAATCCTCAACACTCAACCTGCAACCCTCAATCCCCAATCCTCAATCGTCAATCCGCAGTCCTCAATCCTCAGTCATCAATCCTCAACATTCAATACTCAATCCTTAATCCTCAATCCTCAATCCTCAATCCTCAATCCTCATTCCTCAAACCTCAATCCTCAAACCTCAGTCCTCATCCTCAATTCTCAATCCTCAATCCTCAATCCTCAAACCACAATCCTCAACCGTCAGTCCTCGTCCTCAATCCTCAACCCTCACACCTCAATCCTCAATCTTCAATCATCAATACTCTATCTTCAATCCTCAATCCTCAATCCTCAGACATCAAACATCAATCCTCAACCCTCAGTCCTTATCCTCAATTCTCAACTCTCAATCCTCAATCCTCAATCCTCAATCTTCAATACTCAATAATCTATATTCAATCCTAGATCCTCAGTCCCCAATACTCAATCCTTAATCCTCAATCTTCAATCCTCAAACCCCAGTCCTCAATCTTCAATCCTCAATTCTCAATCCTCAATCCTCAATCCTCAATCCTCAATCCTCAACCCTCAATCCTCAATCCTCAATCTTCAATCCTCAATACTCAATCTTCAATCCTCAATCCTCAATCCTCAATCCTCAATCCTCATTCTTCAATCCTCAATACCCAATCCTCAATCTTCAATCCTCAATCCTCAATCCTCAATCCTCAATTCTCATTCCTCAATCCTCAGTCCTCAGTCCTCAAACCTCAATCCTCAACCCTCAGCCCTCATCCTCAATCCTCAATCCTTATTCCTCAGTCCTCAACATTCAATCCTCAATACTCAATTTTCAATCCTCAATCCTCAATCCTCAATCCTCAATCCTCAATCCTCAGTCCTCAAACCTCAATTCTGAATCCTCAATTCTGAATCCTCAATCTTCAGCCCTCAGACCTCGACAATCAATTGTCAATCTTCAATCCTCAACAGAACATCCTCAATTCGCAGCTTTCAATACTCGATACTCAATCTGCAATCTTCAAATCTCCATCCACAAACATTAATTCTCATCACTCAACCCTCAACACTCAGTCCCCAATCCTCAATATTCAATCCTCAATCCTCAATCCTCAATACTCAATCCTCAATCTTCAAACCTCAATAATCAATCTTCAATCCTCAATCCTCAATCCTCAATCCTCAGTCCTCAACCCTCAATCTTTAATCCTCAATACTCAATCTTCAATCCTCTATCCTCAATCCTCAATCCTCAATCCTCAATCCTCACTGTTCAATCCGCAATACCCAATCCTCAATCTTCAATCCTCAATCCTCAATCTTCAATCCTCAATCTTCAATCCTCAATCCTCAGTCCTCAAACCTCAATTCTGAATCCTCAATCCTGAATCCTCAATCTTCAGCCCTCAGTCCTCAACAATCAGGTGTCAATCCTCAATCCTCAATAGAATATCCTCAATTTACAGTTTTCAATACACAATACTCAATCTGCAATCTTCATATCTCTATCCACAAACATCAATTCTCATCACTCAACCCTTAACACTCAGTCCTCAATGTTCAATCCTCAATCCTCAATTCTCAATTCTCAATCTTCAATCCTCAATACTCCATCTTTAATCCTCAATCCTCAATCCTCAATCTTCAATCCTCAGTCCTCAATACTCAATCTTCAATCCTCAATACTCCATCTTTAATCCTCAATCCTCAATCCTCAATCCTCAATCCTCAATCCTCATTCCTCAAACCTCAATCCTCAACCCTCAGTCCTTATCCTCAATTCTCAACTCTCAATCCTCAATCCTCAATCCTCAATCTTCAATACTCAATAATCTATATTCAATCCTAGATCCTCAGTCCCCAATACTCAATCCTTAATCCTCAATCTTCAATCCTCAAACCCCAGTCCTCAATCTTCAATCCTCAATTCTCAATCCTCAATCCTCAATCCTCAATCCTCAATCCTCAACCCTCAATCCTCAATCCTCAATCTTCAATCCTCAATACTCAATCTTCAATCCTCAATCCTCAATCCTCAATCCTCAATCCTCATTCTTCAATCCTCAATACCCAATCCTCAATCTTCAATCCTCAATCCTCAATCCTCAATCCTCAATACTCAATCTTCAATCCTCAATCCTCAATCCTCAATCCTCAATCCTCATTCTTCAATCCTCAATACCCAATCCTCAATCTTCAATCCTCAATCCACAATCCTCAATCCTCAATTCTCATTCCTCAATCCTCAGTCCTCAGTCCTCAAACCTCAATCCTCAACCCTCAGCCCTCATCCTCAATCCTCAATCCTTATTCCTCAGTCCTCAACATTCAATCCTCAATACTCAATTTTCAATCCTCAATCCTCAATCCTCAATCCTCAATCCTCAATCCTCAGTCCTCAAACCTCAATTCTGAATCCTCAATTCTGAATCCTCAATCTTCAGCCCTCAGTCCTCGACAATCAATTTTCAATCTTCAATCCTCAACAGAACATCCTCAATTCGCAGCTTTCAATACTCGATACTCAATCTGCAATCTTCAAATCTCCATCCACAAACATTAATTCTCATCACTCAACCCTCAACACTCAGTCCCCAATCCTCAATATTCAATCCTCAATCCTCAATCCTCAATACTCAATCCTCAATCTTCAAACCTCAATAATCAATCTTCAATCCTCAATCCTCAATCCTCAATCCTCAGTCCTCAACCCTCAATCTTTAATCCTCAATACTCAATCTTCAATCCTCTATCCTCAATCCTCAATCCTCAATCCTCAATCCTCACTGTTCAATCCGCAATACCCAATCCTCAATCTTCAATCCTCAATCCTCAATCTTCAATCCTCAATCTTCAATCCTCAATCCTCAGTCCTCAAACCTCAATTCTGAATCCTCAATCCTGAATCCTCAATCTTCAGCCCTCAGTCCTCAACAATCAGGTGTCAATCCTCAATCCTCAATAGAATATCCTCAATTTACAGTTTTCAATACACAATACTCAATCTGCAATCTTCATATCTCTATCCACAAACATCAATTCTCATCACTCAACCCTTAACACTCAGTCCTCAATGTTCAATCCTCAATCCTCAATTCTCAATCTTCAATCCTCAATACTCCATCTTTAATCCTCAATCCTCAATCCTCAATCTTCAATCCTCAGTCCTCAATACTCAATCTTCAATCCTCAATACTCCATCTTTAATCCTCAATCCTCAATCCTCAATCTTCAATCCTCAGTCCTCAATACTCAATCCTCAATCCCCAAGGCTCAATCTTCAATCCTCAATACTCAATATTCAATCCTGAATCCTCAATCCTCAATCCTCAATCCTCATTCTTCAATCCTCAATACCCAATCTTCAATCTTCAATCCTCAATCCTCAATCCTCAATTCTCAATCCTCAATCCTCAGTCCTCAGTCCTCAAACCTCAATCCTCAACCCTCAGCCCTCATCCTCAATCCTCAATCCTCAACCCTCAGCCCTCATCCTCAATCCTCAATCCTTATTCCTCAGTCCTCAACCTTCAATCCTCAATACTCAATTTTCAATCCTCAATCCTCAATCCCCAATCCTCAATCCTAAATCCTCAATCATCAATCCTCAATCTTCAATACTCAATCCTCAATCCTCAATCCTGAATCCTCAATGCTAAAGCATCATTCCCCAATTCTCAGTACTCAATAGAGCATCCTGAATTCTCAGTATTCAATACTCAAACCTCAAACCTCAAACCTCAGCCGGCATCCTCTATCCTCAATACTCAATCGTCAATCCTCAACCTTCAATCCTCAACACTCAACCTTCAACACTCAAACCCCAATCCTCAACCCTCAGCCCTCATCGTCAATCCTCAAACCTCAATCCTCAATCCTCAATCGTCAATCCTCAATCCTCAATCTTCAATCCTCAATACTCAATCTTCAATCCTCAACCCTCAATCCTCAATCCTCAATATTCAATCGTCAATACCCAATTTTCAATACTCAATCCGCAATCATCATACCTCAATCCTCAATCCTCAGTCATCAATCCTCAATCTTCAATACTCAATCGTCAATCCTCAGTCCTCAATACTCAATCGTCAATCCTCAGTCCTCAATCCTCAATCCTCAATCCTCGTACCTCAAACATCAATCGTCAATCCTCGATCCTCATTCTTCAATCCTCAATACCCAATCCTCAATCTTCAATCCTCAATCCTCAATCCTCAATTCTCAATCCTCAATCCTCAGTCCTCAGTCCTCAAACCTCAATCCTCAACCCTCAGCCCTCACACTCAATCCTCAATTCTCATTCCTCAGTCCTCAACCTTCAATCCTCAATACTCAATTTTCAATCCTCAATCCTCAATCCTCAATCCTCAATCCTCAATCCTAAATCCTCAATCATCAACCCTCAATCTTCAATACTCAATCCTCAATCCTCAATCGTGAATCCTCAATACTAAACCATCAATCCTCAATTCTCAATACTCAATAGAACATCCTGAACTCTCAGGATTCAATACTCAAACCTCAAACCTCAAACCTCAGCCATCATCCTCAATCCTCAATCCTCAATCCTAAATCCTCAATCCTCAATCCTCAATCCTCAATCCTCAATCCTCAATCCTCAATCCTGAATCCTCAATCCTCAGTCCTCAAACCTCAATTCTGAATCCTCAATCCTGAATCCTCAATCTTCAGCCCTCAGTGCTCAACAATCAGTTGTCAATCCTCAATCCTCAATAGAATATCCTCAACTCACAGTTTTCAATGCTCAATACTCCATCTGCAATCTTCATATCTCTATCCACAAACATCAATTCCCAACACTCAACCCTCAACACTCAGTCCTCAATGTTCAATCCTCAATCCTCAACTCTCAATCCTCAATCCTCAATCCTCAATCTTCAAACCTCAATAATCAATCTTCAATCCTCAATTCTCAATCCTCAATCCTCAATCCTCAATCCTCAATCCTCAACCCTCAATCCTCAATCCTCAATCTTCAATCCTCAATACTCAATCTTCAATCCTCAATCCTCAATCCTCAATCCTCAATCCTCATTCTTCAATCCTCAATACCCAATCCTCAATCTTCAATCCTCAATCCTCAATCCTCAATCCTCAATTCTCATTCCTCAATCCTCAGTCCTCAGTCCTCAAACCTCAATCCTCAACCCTCAGCCCTCATCCTCAATCCTCAATCCTTATTCCTCAGTCCTCAACATTCAATCCTCAATACTCAATTTTCAATCCTCAATCCTCAATCCTCAATCCTCAATCCTCAATCCTCAGTCCTCAAACCTCAATTCTGAATCCTCAATTCTGAATCCTCAATCTTCAGCCCTCAGACCTCGACAATCAATTGTCAATCTTCAATCCTCAACAGAACATCCTCAATTCGCAGCTTTCAATACTCGATACTCAATCTGCAATCTTCAAATCTCCATCCACAAACATTAATTCTCATCACTCAACCCTCAACACTCAGTCCCCAATCCTCAATATTCAATCCTCAATCCTCAATCCTCAATACTCAATCCTCAATCTTCAAACCTCAATAATCAATCTTCAATCCTCAATCCTCAATCCTCAATCCTCAGTCCTCAACCCTCAATCTTTAATCCTCAATACTCAATCTTCAATCCTCTATCCTCAATCCTCAATCCTCAATCCTCAATCCTCACTGTTCAATCCGCAATACCCAATCCTCAATCTTCAATCCTCAATCCTCAATCTTCAATCCTCAATCTTCAATCCTCAATCCTCAGTCCTCAAACCTCAATTCTGAATCCTCAATCCTGAATCCTCAATCTTCAGCCCTCAGTCCTCAACAATCAGGTGTCAATCCTCAATCCTCAATAGAATATCCTCAATTTACAGTTTTCAATACACAATACTCAATCTGCAATCTTCATATCTCTATCCACAAACATCAATTCTCATCACTCAACCCTTAACACTCAGTCCTCAATGTTCAATCCTCAATCCTCAATTCTCAATTCTCAATCTTCAATCCTCAATACTCCATCTTTAATCCTCAATCCTCAATCCTCAATCTTCAATCCTCAGTCCTCAATACTCAATCTTCAATCCTCAATACTCCATCTTTAATCCTCAATCCTCAATCCTCAATCCTCAATCCTCAATCCTCATTCCTCAAACCTCAATCCTCAACCCTCAGTCCTTATCCTCAATTCTCAACTCTCAATCCTCAATCCTCAATCCTCAATCTTCAATACTCAATAATCTATATTCAATCCTAGATCCTCAGTCCCCAATACTCAATCCTTAATCCTCAATCTTCAATCCTCAAACCCCAGTCCTCAATCTTCAATCCTCAATTCTCAATCCTCAATCCTCAATCCTCAATCCTCAATCCTCAACCCTCAATCCTCAATCCTCAATCTTCAATCCTCAATACTCAATCTTCAATCCTCAATCCTCAATCCTCAATCCTCAATCCTCATTCTTCAATCCTCAATACCCAATCCTCAATCTTCAATCCTCAATCCTCAATCCTCAATCCTCAATTCTCATTCCTCAATCCTCAGTCCTCAGTCCTCAAACCTCAATCCTCAACCCTCAGCCCTCATCCTCAATCCTCAATCCTTATTCCTCAGTCCTCAACATTCAATCCTCAATACTCAATTTTCAATCCTCAATCCTCAATCCTCAATCCTCAATCCTCAATCCTCAGTCCTCAAACCTCAATTCTGAATCCTCAATTCTGAATCCTCAATCTTCAGCCCTCAGTCCTCGACAATCAATTGTCAATCTTCAATCCTCAACAGAACATCCTCAATTCGCAGCTTTCAATACTCGATACTCAATCTGCAATCTTCAAATCTCCATCCACAAACATTAATTCTCATCACTCAACCCTCAACACTCAGTCCCCAATCCTCAATATTCAATCCTCAATCCTCAATCCTCAATACTCAATCCTCAATCTTCAAACCTCAATAATCAATCTTCAATCCTCAATCCTCAATCCTCAATCCTCAGTCCTCAACCCTCAATCTTTAATCCTCAATACTCAATCTTCAATCCTCTATCCTCAATCCTCAATCCTCAATCCTCAATCCTCACTGTTCAATCCGCAATACCCAATCCTCAATCTTCAATCCTCAATCCTCAATCTTCAATCCTCAATCTTCAATCCTCAATCCTCAGTCCTCAAACCTCAATTCTGAATCCTCAATCCTGAATCCTCAATCTTCAGCCCTCAGTCCTCAACAATCAGGTGTCAATCCTCAATCCTCAATAGAATATCCTCAATTTACAGTTTTCAATACACAATACTCAATCTGCAATCTTCATATCTCTATCCACAAACATCAATTCTCATCACTCAACCCTTAACACTCAGTCCTCAATACTCAATCCTCAATCCCCAAGGCTCAATCTTCAATCCTCAATACTCAATATTCAATCCTGAATCCTCAATCCTCAATCCTCAATCCTCATTCTTCAATCCTCAATACCCAATCTTCAATCTTCAATCCTCAATCCTCAATCCTCAATTCTCAATCCTCAATCCTCAGTCCTCAGTCCTCAAACCTCAATCCTCAACCCTCAGCCCTCATCCTCAATCCTCAATCCTCAACCCTCAGCCCTCATCCTCAATCCTCAATCCTTATTCCTCAGTCCTCAACCTTCAATCCTCAATACTCAATTTTCAATCCTCAATCCTCAATCCCCAATCCTCAATCCTAAATCCTCAATCATCAATCCTCAATCTTCAATACTCAATCCTCAATCCTCAATCCTGAATCCTCAATGCTAAAGCATCAATCCCCAATTCTCAGTACTCAATAGAGCATCCTGAATTCTCAGTATTCAATACTCAAACCTCAAACCTCAAACCTCAGCCGGCATCCTCTATCCTCAATACTCAATCGTCAATCCTCAACCTTCAATCCTCAACACTCAACCTTCAACACTCAAACCCCAATCCTCAACCCTCAGCCCTCATCGTCAATCCTCAAACCTCAATCCTCAATCCTCAATCGTCAATCCTCAATCCTCAATCTTCAATCCTCAATACTCAATCTTCAATCCTCAACCCTCAATCCTCAATCCTCAATATTCAATCGTCAATACCCAATTTTCAATACTCAATCCGCAATCATCATACCTCAATCCTCAATCCTCAGTCATCAATCCTCAATCTTCAATACTCAATCGTCAATCCTCAGTCCTCAATACTCAATCGTCAATCCTCAGTCCTCAATCCTCAATCCTCAATCCTCGTACCTCAAACATCAATCGTCAATCCTCGATCCTCATTCTTCAATCCTCAATACCCAATCCTCAATCTTCAATCCTCAATCCTCAATCCTCAATTCTCAATCCTCAATCCTCAGTCCTCAGTCCTCAAACCTCAATCCTCAACCCTCAGCCCTCACACTCAATCCTCAATTCTCATTCCTCAGTCCTCAACCTTCAATCCTCAATACTCAATTTTCAATCCTCAATCCTCAATCCTCAATCCTCAATCCTCAATCCCAAATCCTCAATCATCAACCCTCAATCTTCAATACTCAATCCTCAATCCTCAATCGTGAATCCTCAATACTAAACCATCAATCCTCAATTCTCAATACTCAATAGAACATCCTGAACTCTCAGGATTCAATACTCAAACCTCAAACCTCAAACCTCAGCCATCATCCTCAATCCTCAATCCTCAATCCTAAATCCTCAATCCTCAATCCTCAATCCTCAATCCTCAATCCTCAATCCTCAATCCTGAATCCTCAATCCTCAGTCCTCAAACCTCAATTCTGAATCCTCAATCCTGAATCCTCAATCTTCAGCCCTCAGTGCTCAACAATCAGTTGTCAATCCTCAATCCTCAATAGAATATCCTCAACTCACAGTTTTCAATGCTCAATACTCCATCTGCAATCTTCATATCTCTATCCACAAACATCAATTCCCAACACTCAACCCTCAACACTCAGTCCTCAATGTTCAATCCTCAATCCTCAACTCTCAATCCTCAATCCTCAATCCTCAATCTTCAAACCTCAATAATCAATCTTCAATCCTCAATCCTCAATCCTCAATCCTCAGTACTCAACCCTCAATCTTTAATCCTCAATACTCAATCTTCAATCCTCTATCCTCAATCCTCAATCCTCAATCCTCACTGTTCAATCCGCAATACCCAATCCTCAATCTTCAATCCTCAATCCTCAATCCTCAATCCTCAATCCTCAACCCTCAATCCTCAGTCCTTAAACCTCAATCCCGAATCCTCAATCCTGAATCCTCAATCTTTAGCCCTCAGTCCTCAACAATCAGTTGTCAATTCTCAATCCTCAATAGAATATCATCAATTCACAGTTTTCAATACTCAATTCTCAATCTGCAATCTTCAAATACCTATCCACAAACTTTAATTCTCATCACTCAACCCTCAGCACTCAGTCCCCAATCCTCAATCTTCAATCCTCAATCCTCAATCCTCAATCCTCAATCCTCAATCCCCAATCCTCCATCTTCAATCCTCAATACTCAATCCTCAATCTTCAGTCCTCAATCCTCAATCCTCAATCCTCAATTCTCAATCCTCAATCCTCAGTCCTCAGTCCTCAAACCTCAACCCTCAACCCGCAGCCCTCATCGTCAATTCTCAATCCTCAATCCTCAATCCTCAATCTTCAATCCTCAATACTCAATCTTCAATCCACAATCCTCAATCTTCAATCGTCAATACTGAATCTTCAATCCTCAATGCTCAATCCTCAATACTCAATCCTCAATGCTCAGTCCTCAATCCTCAATCTTCAACCTCAATACTCAATCTTCAATCCTCAATACTCAATCCTCAATCCTCAATCCTCATTCTTCAATCCTCAATACCCAATCCTCAATCTTCAATCCGCAATCCTCAATCTTCAATCCTCAATCCTCAATCCCCAATTCTCAATCCTCAATCCTCAATCCTCAGACCTCAAACATCAATACTCAACCCTCAGTCCTCGTGCTCAATCCTGAATCCTCAATCCTCAATCCTCAATCTTCAGACCTCAGTCCTCAACAATCAGTTGTCAACTCTCAATCCTCAACAGAATATCATCAATTCACAGTTTTCAATACCCAATACTCAATCTGAAATCTTTAAATCTCTATCCACAAACACCAATTCTCATCACTCAACACTCAACGCTCAGTCCCCAATTCTCAATCTTCAATCCTCAATCCACAATCCTCAATCCTCAATCCTCAATCTTCAATCCCCAACACTCAATCCGCAATCCTCAATCCTCAATCCTCAATCCTCAATCCTCAATCCTCATTCCTCAAACCTCAATCCTCAAACCTCAGTCCTCATTCTCAATTCTCAATTCTCAATCCTCAATCCTCAATCCTCAACCCTCTATCTTCAATCCGAAATAATCAATCTCCAATACTAGATCCTCAATCCCCAATCCTCAATCCTCAATACCCAATCCTAAATCTTCAATCCTCAATCTACAATACTCAATCCTCAATCCTCAATACTCAATCCTCAGTCCTCAGCCCTCAATCTTCAATACTCAATCAGCCAATCCTCAATATTCAACACACAACCCTCAACCATCAATCCTCAATACTCAACCATCAACCAAAATTCTCAATACTCAACAGAATATCCTGAATTCTCAGTTTTCAATACTCAATCCTCAATCTTCAATCTTCAAATCTCCATCCACAAACATCAATTCTCATCACTCAGCATTCAACACTCAGTCCCCAATCCTCAATCCTTAATCCTCAATCATCAATCCTCAGTCCCCAGTCCCCAATCTTCAGTCCTCAATGCTCAATCCTCAATCCTCAATCCTCAATCCTCAATCCTCAATCCTCAATCCTGAATCTTCAATCCTCAATACTCAATCTTCAATCCACAATCCTCAATCTTCAATCCTCAATACTCAATCTTTAATCCTCAATCCTCAATCCTCAATACTCAATCCTCAATCCTCAGTCCTCAACCCTCAATCTTCAGTCCTCAATGCTCAATCTTCAATCCTCAATCCTCAATCCTCAATCCTCAATCCTCATTGTTCAATCCTCAATACCCAATCCTCAATCTTCAATCCTCAAACCTCAATCCTCAATTCTCAATCCTCAATCCTCAATAATCAACCTTCAATCCTCAATCCTCAGTCCTCAAACCTCAATTCTGAATCCTCAATCCTGAATCCTCAATGTTCAGCCCTCAGACCTCAACAATCAGTTGACAATCCTCAATCCTCAATAGAATATCCTCAATTCACAGTTTTCAATACTCATTACTCAATCTGCAATCTTCAAACCTGTATCCACAAACATCAATTCTCATCACTGAGCCCTCAACACTCAGTCCTCGATGTTCTTTACTCAATCTTCAATCCACAATCCTCAAGCGTCAATCTTCAATCCTCAATACTCAATCTTCAATCCTGAATCCACAATCCTCAATCCTCAATCCTCATTCTTCAATCCTCAATACCAAATCCTCAATCTTCAATCCTCAATCCTCAATCCTCAATTCTCAATCCTCAATCCTCAGTCCTCAGTCATTAAACCTCAAACCTCAAACCTCAGCCCTCATCCTCAATCCTCAATACTCAATTCTCAATCCTCAACCCTTAATCCTCAACACTCAATCTTCAATACTCAATCCTCAATCCTCAACCCTCAATCCTCAGCCATCAATCCTCAACCTTCAATACTCAATCCTCAATCCTGAATCCTCAATCCTCAATCCTCAATCCTCAATCCTCATTCCTCAAACCTCAATCCTCAAACCTCAGTCCACATCCTCAATTCTCAATTCTCAATCCTCAATCCTCAATCCTCAACCCTCTATCTTCAATCCTAAATAATCAATCTCCAATACTAGATCTTCAATCCCCAATCCTTAATCCTCAATACCAAATCCTAAATCTTCAATCCTCAATCCTCAATTATCAATTCTCAATCCTCAGTCCTCAATCCTCTGTCCTCAAACCTCAATCCTCAACCCTCAGTCCTCGTCCTCAAGCCTCAACCCTCAATAGTCAATCCGCAATCTCCACTCATCAATACTCAATCTTCAATCCTCAATCCTCAATACACAATCCTCAATCCTCAATACTCAATCCTCAATCCTCAGTCCTCAATCTTCAATACTCAATCCGCCAATCCGCAATATTCAACACACAACCCTCAACCATCAATCCTCAATACTCAATCATCAATCCAAAATTCTCAATACTCAATGGAATATCCTGAATTCTCAGTTTTCAATACTCAATCCTCAATGTTCAATCTTCAAATCTCCATCCACAAACATCAATTCTCATCACTCAGCATTCAACACTCAGTCCCCAATCCTCAATCTTCAATCCTCAATCCTCAATCCTCAATCCTCAATCCTCAATCTTCAATCCTCAATACTCAATACTCAATCCTCAATCCTCAATCCTCAATCCTCAATCCTCAATCCTGACTCTTCAATCCTCAGTCCCCAATCCTCAATCCTCAATCCTCAATCCTCATTCTTCAATCCTCAATACCCAATCCTCAATCTTCAATCCTCAATCCTCAATCCTCAATTCTCGATCCTCAATCCTCAGTCCTCAGACCTCACACCTCAATCCTCAACCCTCAGCCCTCATCGTCAATCCTCAAACCTCAGTCCTCAATCCTCAATCGTCAATCCTCAATCCTCAAACTTCAATCCTCAATACTCAATTTTCAATCCTCAATCCTCAATCATCAATCCTCAATATTCAATTCTCAATACTCAATTTTCAATACTCAATCCGCAATCATCAATCATCAATCCTCAATCCTCAGTCATCAATCCTCAATCTTCAATACTCAATCGTCAATCCTCAGTCCTCAATCCTCAATCCTCAATCCTCGTACCTCAAACCTCAATCCTCAACCCTCAGTCCTCATCCTCAATTCTCAATTCTCAATCCTCAATCCTCAACCCTCAATCTTCAATCCTCAATAATCAATCTCCAATCCTAGATCCCCAATCCCCAATCCTCAATCCTTAATCCTCAATCATCAATCCTCAGTCCCCAGTCCCCAATCTTCAGTCCTCAATGCTCAATCCTCAATCCTCAATCCTCAGTCCTCAATCCTCAATCCTCAATCATCAATCCTCAATCTTCAATCCTCAATACTCAATCTTCAATCCTCAATCCTCAATTGTCGATCGTCAATACTCAACCCTCATTCGTCAATCCTCAATACCCAATCCTCAATCTTCAATCCTCAATCCTCAATCCTCAATACTCAACCTTCAATCCTCAATACTCAATCTTCAATACTCAATCCTCAATCCTCAATCCTCAATCCTCAATCCTCAATCCTCAATCCTCAATCCTCAATATTCAACACAAAACCCTCAACCATCAATCCTCAATACTCAACAATCAATCCTCAATTCTCAATACTCAATCCTGAATCTTCAATCCTCAGTCCACAATCCTCAATTCTCAATCCTCAATCTTCAATCCTCAATACTCAATCTTCAATCCTCAATCCTCAATTCTCAATCCTCAATCTTCAATCCTCAATCCCCAATCCTCAATCCTCAATCCTCATTCTTCAATCCTCAATACCCAATCCTCAATCTTCAATCCTCAATCCTCAATCCTCAATTCTCAATCCTAAATCCTCAACCCTCAATCCTCAATCCTTAATCGTCAGTCTTCAATCCTCAATACTCAATCTTCAATCCTCAATCCTCAATACTCAATCCTCAATCCTCATTCTTCAATCCTCAATACGCAATCCTCAATCTTCAATCCTCAATCCTCAATCCTTAATTCTCAACCTTCAATCCTCAGTCCTCAATCCTCAGTCCTCAAACCTCAAACCTGAATCCTCAATCCTCAGTCCTCAATCTTCAGACTTCAGACCTCAACAATCATTTGTCAATCCTCAATCCTCAATAGAATATCATCAATTCACAGTTTTCAATACTAAATTCTCAATCTGCAATCTTCGAATCTCTATCCACAAACATCAATCCTCATCACTCAACCCTCAACACTCAGTCCCCAATCCTCAATCTTCAATCCTCTACCCTCAATCCTCAATCCTCAATCCTCAATCCTCAACCCTCAATCCTCAATCCTCAATCTTCAATCCTCAATACTCAATCTTCAATCCTCAATACTCAATCCTCAATCCTCAATATTCAATCCTCAATACTCAATCTTCAATCCTCAATCTGCAATCATCAATCCTCAATCCTCAATCCTCAGTCATCAATCCTCAAACCTCAGTCCTCATCCTCAATCCTCAATCCTCAACCCTCAATCCTCAAACCACAATCCTCAACTGTCAGTCCTTGTCCTCAATCCTCAACCCTCAATCCTCAATCCTCAATCTTCAATCATCAATACTCAATCTTCAATCCTCAATCCTCAATCCTCAATCCCCAGTTCTCAATCTTCAATCCTCAATGCCCAGTCCTCAATCCTCAATCCTCAGTCCTCAATCCTCAACCCTCAGCCCTCGTCATCAATCCTCAACCGTCAATAATCAATCCGCAATCTTCAATCATCAATTGTCAATCTTCAATCCTCAATCCTCAATACTCAATCCTCAATCCTCAATACTCAATCCCCAGTCCTCAATCATCAATCCTCAGTAATCAATCCTCAATCTTCAATACTCAATCGTCAATCCTCAGTCCTCAATCCTCAATCCTCAATCCTCAATCCTCGTATCTCAAACCTCAATCCTCAACCCTCAGTCCCCATCCTCAGTTCTCAATTCTCAACCCTCAACCCTCAACCCTCAGTCTTCAATCCTCAATAATCAATCTCCAATCCTAGGTCCCCAATACCCATTCCCTAATCCTTAATACTCAATCTTCAATCCTCAATCCCCAGTCCTCAATCTTGTATCCTCAATGCTCAATCCTCAATCCTCAATCCTCAATCTTCAATCCTCAATCCTCAACTCTCAATCCTCAATACTCAACCTTCAATCCTCAATACACAAACTACAATCCTCAACGCTCCATACTCAATCCTCAATCCTCAATCCTCAATCCTCAATATTCAACACACAACCCTCAACCATCAATCCTCAATACTCAACCATCAATCCTCAATTCTCAATACTCAATAGAATACCCTGAATTCTCATCGTTCAATACTCAATCCACAAAAATCAATAATCAAATCTCAACCCTCAAACATCAATTCTCAACACTCAATCCTCAACACTCAGTTCTCTCTCTTCAATCCTCCATCCTCAATCCTCAATCCTCAATCTTCAATCCTCAATACTCAATATTCAATCCTCAATCCTCAGTCCTCAAACCTCAATTCTGAATCCTCAATCCTGAATCCTCAATCTTCAGCCCTCAGTCCGCGACAATCAATTGTCAATCCTCAATCATCAATAGAACATCCGCAATTCACAGTTTTCAATACTGGATACTCAATCTGCAATCTTGAAATCTCTATCCACAAACATTAATTCTCATCACTCAACCCTCAACACTCAGTCCCCAATCCTCAATATTCAACCCTCAATCCTCAATCCTCAATAATCAATCCACAATCTTCAATCCTCAATAATCAATCTTCAATCCTCAATCCTCAATCCTCAATCCTCAATCCTCAATCCTCAATCCTCAACCCTCAACCCTCAATCCTCAATCCTCAATCTTCAATCCTCAATACTCAACCTTCAATCCTCAATACTCAATCCTCAATCCTCAATCCTCATTCTTCAATCCTCAATACCCAATCCTCAATCTTCAATCCTCAATCCTCAATCCTCAATCCTAAATCCTCAATCATCAATCCTCAATCTTCAATACTCAATAGAACATCCTGAATTCTCAGGTTTCAATACTCAAACCTCAAACCTCAAACCTCAGCCGGCATCCTCTATCCTCAATACTCAATCGTCAATCCTCAACCTTCAATCCTCAACACTCAACCTTCAACACTCAAACCTCAAACCTCAATCGTCAATCCGCAATCCTCAATCCTCAGTCATCAATCCTCAACCTTCAATACTCAATCCTCAATCCTCAATCCTCAATCCCCAATCCTCAATCCTCATTCCTCAAACCTAAATCCTCAAACCTCTGTCCTCATCCTCAATTCTCAATCCTCAATGCTCAATCCTTAAGCCACAATCCTCAACCGTCAGCCCTCGTCCTCAATCGTCAACTCTCAATCCTCAATACTCAATCTTCAATCATCAATACTCAATCTTCAATCCTCAATCCTCAATCCTCAATCCTCATTCCTCAAACCTCAATCCTCAATCCTCAATCCTTAATCCTCAATCCTTAATCCTCAATCTTCAATCCTCAATCCCCAGTCCTCAATCTTCAATCCTCAATGCTCAATCCTCAATCCTCAATCCTGAGTCCTCAATCCTCAATCCACAATCCTCAATCCTCAATCTTCAATCCTCAATACTCAATCTTCAATCCTCAATCCTCAATTCTCAATCGCCAATACTCAATCCTCAATCGTCAATCCTCAATCCCCAATCCTCAATCTTCAATCCTCAATCCTCAATCCTCAATCCTCAACCTTCAATCCTCAATACTCAATCTTCAATCCTCAATCTTCAATCCTCAATCCTCAATCCTCAATATTCAACACACAACCCTCAACCATCAATCCTCAATTCCTAATACTCAATAGAGTATCCTGAATTCTCATGGTTCAATACTCAATCCACAATATTCAATAATCAAATCTCAATCCTCAAACATCAATTCTCAACACTCAATCCTCAACACTCAGTCCACCCTTTTCAATCCTCCATCCTCAACCCTCAATCCTCAAGCGTCAATCCTCAATCCTCAATCCTCAACCCTCAATCCTCAGTCCTTAAACCTCAATCCCGATCCTCAATCCTGAATCCTCAATCTTTAGCCCTCAGTCCTCAACAATCAATTGTCAATCCTCAATCCTCAATAGAATATCCTCAATCAACAGTTTTCAATACTCAATCCCCATTCTTCAATCTTCAAATCTCAATCCACAAACATCAGTTCCCATCACTCAACCCTCAAAACTAAGTCCTCAATCTTCAATCCTAAACCCTCAATTCTCAACCTTCAAACCTCAATACTCAATCTTCAATCCTCAATTCTCAATCCTCAATCCTCAATCCTCAGACCTCAAACATCAATACTCAACCCTCAGACATCGTCCTCAATCCACAACCCTCAATCCTCAATCCTCAGTCTTCAATCATCAATATTCAATCTTCAATCCTCAATCCTCAATCCTCGATACTCTATCCTCAATCCTCAATGTTCAATCCTCAATACCCAATCCTCAATCTTCAATCCTCAATCCTCAATCCTCAGTCCTCAATTCTCAATCCTCAATCCTCAGTCCTCAGTCCTCAAACCTCAACCCTCAACCCGCAGCCCTCATCGTCAATTCTCAATCCTCAATCCTCAATCCTCAATCTTCAATCCGAAATAATCAATCTCCAATACTAGATCCTCAATCCCCAATCCTCAATCCTCAATACCCAATCCTAAATCTTCAATCCTCAATCTACAATACTCAATCCTCAATCCTCAATACTCAATCCTCAGTCCTCAGCCCTCAATCTTCAATACTCAATCAGCCAATCCTCAATATTCAACACACAACCCTCAACCATCAATCCTCAATACTCAACCATCAACCAAAATTCTCAATACTCAACAGAATATCCTGAATTCTCAGTTTTCAATACTCAATCCTCAATCTTCAATCTTCAAATCTCCATCCACAAACATCAATTCTCATCACTCAGCATTCAACACTCAGTCCCCAATCCTTAATCTTCAATCCTCAATCCTCAATCCTCAATCCTCAATCCTCAATCTTCAATCCTCAATACTCAATCCTCAATCCTCAATCCTCAATCCTCAATCCTCAATCCTCAATCCTGAATCTTCAATCCTCAGTCCCCAATCCTCAATCCTCAATCCTCAATCCTCATTCTTCAATCCTCAATACCCAATCCTCAATCTTCAATCCTCAATCCTCAATCCTCAATTCTCGATCCTCAATCCTCAGTCCTCAGACCTCACACCTCAATCCTCAACCCTCAGCCCTCATCGTCAATCCACAAACCTCAATCCTCAATCCTCAATCGTCAATCCTCAATCCTCAAACTTCAATCCTCAATACTCAATTTTCAATCCTCAATCCTGAATCATCAATCCTCAATATTCAATTCTCAATACTCAATTTTCAATACTCAATCCGCAATCATCAATCATCAATCCTCAATCCTCAGTCATCAATCCTCAATCTTCAATACTCAATCGTCAATCCTCAGTCCTCAATCCTCAATCCTCAATCCTCGTACCTCAAACCTCAATCCTCAACCCTCAGTCCTCATCCTCAATTCTCAATTCTCAATCCTCAATCCTCAACCCTCAATCTTCAATCCTCAATAATCAATCTCCAATCGTAGATCCCCAATCCCCAATCCTCAATCCTTAATCCTCAATCATCAATCCTCAGTCCCCAGTCCCCAATCTTCAGTCCTCAATGCTCAATCCTCAATCCTCAATCCTCAATCCTCAATCCCCAATCCTCCATCTTCAATCCTCAATACTCAATCCTCAATCTTCAGTCCTCAATCCTCAATCCTCAATCCTCAATTCTCAATCCTCAATCCTCAGTCCTCAGTCCTCAAACCTCAACCCTCAACCCGCAGCCCTCATCGTCAATTCTCAATCCTCAATCCTCAATCCTCAATCTTCAATCCTCAATACTCAATCTTCAATCCACAATCCTCAATCTTCAATCGTCAATACTGAATCTTCAATCCTCAATGCTCAATCCTCAATACTCAATCCTCAATGCTCAGTCCTCAATCCTCAATCTTCAACCTCAATACTCAATCTTCAATCCTCAATACTCAATCCTCAATCCTCAATCCTCATTCTTCAATCCTCAATACCCAATCCTCAATCTTCAATCCGCAATCCTCAATCTTCAATCCTCAATCCTCAATCCCCAATTCTCAATCCTCAATCCTCAATCCTCAGACCTCAAACATCAATACTCAACCCTCAGTCCTCGTGCTCAATCCTGAATCCTCAATCCTCAATCCTCAATCTTCAGACCTCAGTCCTCAACAATCAGTTGTCAACTCTCAATCCTCAACAGAATATCATCAATTCACAGTTTTCAATACCCAATACTCAATCTGAAATCTTTAAATCTCTATCCACAAACACCAATTCTCATCACTCAACACTCAACGCTCAGTCCCCAATCCTCAATCTTCAATCCTCAATCCACAATCCTCAATCCTCAATCCTCAATCTTCAATCCCCAACACTCAATCCGCAATCCTCAATCCTCAATCCTCAATCCTCAATCCTCAATCCTCATTCCTCAAACCTCAATCCTCAAACCTCAGTCCTCATTCTCAATTCTCAATTCTCAATCCTCAATCCTCAATCCTCAACCCTCTATCTTCAATCCGAAATAATCAATCTCCAATACTAGATCCTCAATCCCCAATCCTCAATCCTCAATACCCAATCCTAAATCTTCAATCCTCAATCTACAATACTCAATCCTCAATCCTCAATACTCAATCCTCAGTCCTCAGCCCTCAATCTTCAATACTCAATCAGCCAATCCTCAATATTCAACACACAACCCTCAACCATCAATCCTCAATACTCAACCATCAACCAAAATTCTCAATACTCAACAGAATATCCTGAATTCTCAGTTTTCAATACTCAATCCTCAATCTTCAATCTTCAAATCTCCATCCACAAACATCAATTCTCATCACTCAGCATTCAACACTCAGTCCCCAATCCTTAATCTTCAATCCTCAATCCTCAATCCTCAATCCTCAATCCTCAATCTTCAATTCTCAATACTCAATCCTCAATCCTCAATCCTCAATCCTCAATCCTCAATCCTCAATCCTGAATCTTCAATCCTCAGTCCCCAATCCTCAATCCTCAATCCTCAATCCTCATTCTTCAATCCTCAATACCCAATCCTCAATCTTCAATCCTCAATCCTCAATCCTCAATTCTCGATCCTCAATCCTCAGTCCTCAGACCTCACACCTCAATCCTCAACCCTCAGCCCTCATCGTCAATCCACAAACCTCAATCCTCAATCCTCAATCGTCAATCCTCAATCCTCAAACTTCAATCCTCAATACTCAATTTTCAATCCTCAATCCTCAATCATCAATCCTCAATATTCAATTCTCAATACTCAATTTTCAATACTCAATCCGCAATCATCAATCATCAATCCTCAATCCTCAGTCATCAATCCTCAATCTTCAATACTCAATCGTCAATCCTCAGTCCTCAATCCTCAATCCTCAATCCTCGTACCTCAAACCTCAATCCTCAACCCTCAGTCCTCATCCTCAATTCTCAATTCTCAATCCTCAATCCTCAACCCTCAATCTTCAATCCTCAATAATCAATCTCCAATCGTAGATCCCCAATCCCCAATCCTCAATCCTTAATCCTCAATCATCAATCCTCAGTCCCCAGTCCCCAATCTTCAGTCCTCAATGCTCAACCCTCAATCCTCAGTCCTTAAACCTCAATCCCGAATCCTCAATCCTGAATCCTCAATCTTTAGCCCTCAGTCCTCAACAATCAGTTGTCAATTCTCAATCCTCAATAGAATATCATCAATTCACAGTTTTCAATACTCAATGCTCAATCTGCAATCTTCAAATACCTATCCACAAACTTTAATTCTCATCACTCAACCCTCAGCACTCAGTCCCCAATCCTCAATCTTCAATCCTCAATCCTCAATCCTCAATCCTCAATCCTCAATCCCCAATCCTCCATCTTCAATCCTCAATACTCAATCCTCAATCTTCAGTCCTCAATCCTCAATCCTCAATCCTCAATTCTCAATCCTCAATCCTCAGTCCTCAGTCCTCAAACCTCAACCCTCAACCCGCAGCCCTCATCGTCAATTCTCAATCCTCAATCCTCAATCCTCAATCTTCAATCCGAAATAATCAATCTCCAATACTAGATCCTCAATCCCCAATCCTCAATCCTCAATACCCAATCCTAAATCTTCAATCCTCAATCTACAATACTCAATCCTCAATCCTCAATACTCAATCCTCAGTCCTCAGCCCTCAATCTTCAATACTCAATCAGCCAATCCTCAATATTCAACACACAACCCTCAACCATCAATCCTCAATACTCAACCATCAACCAAAATTCTCAATACTCAACAGAATATCCTGAATTCTCAGTTTTCAATACTCAATCCTCAATCTTCAATCTTCAAATCTCCATCCACAAACATCAATTCTCATCACTCAGCATTCAACACTCAGTCCCCAATCCTTAATCTTCAATCCTCAATCCTCAATCCTCAATCCTCAATCCTCAATCTTCAATCCTCAATACTCAATCCTCAATCCTCAATCCTCAATCCTCAATCCTCAATCCTCAATCCTGAATCTTCAATCCTCAGTCCCCAATCCTCAATCCTCAATCCTCAATCCTCATTCTTCAATCCTCAATACCCAATCCTCAATCTTCAATCCTCAATCCTCAATCCTCAATTCTCGATCCTCAATCCTCAGTCCTCAGACCTCACACCTCAATCCTCAACCCTCAGCCCTCATCGTCAATCCACAAACCTCAATCCTCAATCCTCAATCGTCAATCCTCAATCCTCAAACTTCAATCCTCAATACTCAATTTTCAATCCTCAATCCTGAATCATCAATCCTCAATATTCAATTCTCAATACTCAATTTTCAATACTCAATCCGCAATCATCAATCATCAATCCTCAATCCTCAGTCATCAATCCTCAATCTTCAATACTCAATCGTCAATCCTCAGTCCTCAATCCTCAATCCTCAATCCTCGTACCTCAAACCTCAATCCTCAACCCTCAGTCCTCATCCTCAATTCTCAATTCTCAATCCTCAATCCTCAACCCTCAATCTTCAATCCTCAATAATCAATCTCCAATCGTAGATCCCCAATCCCCAATCCTCAATCCTTAATCCTCAATCCTCAGTCCTCAATCCTCAATCCTCATTCCTCAAACCTCAATCCTCAAACCTCAGTCCTCATTCTCAATTCTCAATTCTCAATCCTCAATCCTCAATCCTCAACCCTCTATCTTCAATCCGAAATAATCAATCTCCAATACTAGATCCTCAATCCCCAATCCTCAATCCTCAATACCCAATCCTAAATCTTCAATCCTCAATCTACAATACTCAATCCTCAATCCTCAATACTCAATCCTCAGTCCTCAGCCCTCAATCTTCAATACTCAATCAGCCAATCCTCAATATTCAACACACAACCCTCAACCATCAATCCTCAATACTCAACCATCAACCAAAATTCTCAATACTCAACAGAATATCCTGAATTCTCAGTTTTCAATACTCAATCCTCAATCTTCAATCTTCAAATCTCCATCCACAAACATCAATTCTCATCACTCAGCATTCAACACTCAGTCCCCAATCCTTAATCTTCAATCCTCAATCCTCAATCCTCAATCCTCAATCCTCAATCTTCAATCCTCAATACTCAATCCTCAATCCTCAATCCTCAATCCTCAATCCTCAATCCTCAATCCTGAATCTTCAATCCTCAGTCCCCAATCCTCAATCCTCAATCCTCAATCCTCATTCTTCAATCCTCAATACCCAATCCTCAATCTTCAATCCTCAATCCTCAATCCTCAATTCTCGATCCTCAATCCTCAGTCCTCAGACCTCACACCTCAATCCTCAACCCTCAGCCCTCATCGTCAATCCACAAACCTCAATCCTCAATCCTCAATCGTCAATCCTCAATCCTCAAACTTCAATCCTCAATACTCAATTTTCAATCCTCAATCCTCAATCATCAATCCTCAATATTCAATTCTCAATACTCAATTTTCAATACTCAATCCGCAATCATCAATCATCAATCCTCAATCCTCAGTCATCAATCCTCAATCTTCAATACTCAATCGTCAATCCTCAGTCCTCAATCCTCAATCCTCAATCCTCGTACCTCAAACCTCAATCCTCAACCCTCAGTCCTCATCCTCAATTCTCAATTCTCAATCCTCAATCCTCAACCCTCAATCTTCAATCCTCAATAATCAATCTCCAATCGTAGATCCCCAATCCCCAATCCTCAATCCTTAATCCTCAATCATCAATCCTCAGTCCCCAGTCCCCAATCTTCAGTCCTCAATGCTCAACCCTCAATCCTCAGTCCTTAAACCTCAATCCCGAATCCTCAATCCTGAATCCTCAATCTTTAGCCCTCAGTCCTCAACAATCAGTTGTCAATTCTCAATCCTCAATAGAATATCATCAATTCACAGTTTTCAATACTCAATGCTCAATCTGCAATCTTCAAATACCTATCCACAAACTTTAATTCTCATCACTCAACCCTCAGCACTCAGTCCCCAATCCTCAATCTTCAATCCTCAATCCTCAATCCTCAATCCTCAATCCTCAATCCCCAATCCTCCATCTTCAATCCTCAATACTCAATCCTCAATCTTCAGTCCTCAATCCTCAATCCTCAATCCTCAATTCTCAATCCTCAATCCTCAGTCCTCAGTCCTCAAACCTCAACCCTCAACCCGCAGCCCTCATCGTCAATTCTCAATCCTCAATCCTCAATCCTCAATCTTCAATCCGAAATAATCAATCTCCAATACTAGATCCTCAATCCCCAATCCTCAATCCTCAATACCCAATCCTAAATCTTCAATCCTCAATCTACAATACTCAATCCTCAATCCTCAATACTCAATCCTCAATCCTCAATCCTCAATCCTCAATCCTCAATCTTCAATCCTCAATACTCAATCCTCAATCCTCAATCCTCAATCCTCAATCCTCAATCCTCAATCCTGAATCTTCAATCCTCAGTCCCCAATCCTCAATCCTCAATCCTCAATCCTCATTCTTCAATCCTCAATACCCAATCCTCAATCTTCAATCCTCAATCCTCAATCCTCAATTCTCGATCCTCAATCCTCAGTCCTCAGACCTCACACCTCAATCCTCAACCCTCAGCCCTCATCGTCAATCCACAAACCTCAATCCTCAATCCTCAATCGTCAATCCTCAATCCTCAAACTTCAATCCTCAATACTCAATTTTCAATCCTCAATCCTGAATCATCAATCCTCAATATTCAATTCTCAATACTCAATTTTCAATACTCAATCCGCAATCATCAATCATCAATCCTCAATCCTCAGTCATCAATCCTCAATCTTCAATACTCAATCGTCAATCCTCAGTCCTCAATCCTCAATCCTCAATCCTCGTACCTCAAACCTCAATCCTCAACCCTCAGTCCTCATCCTCAATTCTCAATTCTCAATCCTCAATCCTCAACCCTCAATCTTCAATCCTCAATAATCAATCTCCAATCGTAGATCCCCAATCCCCAATCCTCAATCCTTAATCCTCAATCATCAATCCTCAGTCCCCAGTCCCCAATCTTCAGTCCTCAATGCTCAATCCTCAATCCTCAATCCTCAATCCCCAATCCTCCATCTTCAATCCTCAATACTCAATCCTCAATCTTCAGTCCTCAATCCTCAATCCTCAATCCTCAATTCTCAATCCTCAATCCTCAGTCCTCAGTCCTCAAACCTCAACCCTCAACCCGCAGCCCTCATCGTCAATTCTCAATCCTCAATCCTCAATCCTCAATCTTCAATCCTCAATACTCAATCTTCAATCCACAATCCTCAATCTTCAATCGTCAATACTGAATCTTCAATCCTCAATGCTCAATCCTCAATACTCAATCCTCAATGCTCAGTCCTCAATCCTCAATCTTCAACCTCAATACTCAATCTTCAATCCTCAATACTCAATCCTCAATCCTCAATCCTCATTCTTCAATCCTCAATACCCAATCCTCAATCTTCAATCCGCAATCCTCAATCTTCAATCCTCAATCCTCAATCCCCAATTCTCAATCCTCAATCCTCAATCCTCAGACCTCAAACATCAATACTCAACCCTCAGTCCTCGTGCTCAATCCTGAATCCTCAATCCTCAATCCTCAATCTTCAGACCTCAGTCCTCAACAATCAGTTGTCAACTCTCAATCCTCAACAGAATATCATCAATTCACAGTTTTCAATACCCAATACTCAATCTGAAATCTTTAAATCTCTATCCACAAACACCAATTCTCATCACTCAACACTCAACGCTCAGTCCCCAATCCTCAATCTTCAATCCTCAATCCACAATCCTCAATCCTCAATCCTCAATCTTCAATCCCCAACACTCAATCCGCAATCCTCAATCCTCAATCCTCAATCCTCAATCCTCAATCCTCATTCCTCAAACCTCAATCCTCAAACCTCAGTCCTCATTCTCAATTCTCAATTCTCAATCCTCAATCCTCAATCCTCAACCCTCTATCTTCAATCCGAAATAATCAATCTCCAATACTAGATCCTCAATCCCCAATCCTCAATCCTCAATACCCAATCCTAAATCTTCAATCCTCAATCTACAATACTCAATCCTCAATCCTCAATACTCAATCCTCAGTCCTCAGCCCTCAATCTTCAATACTCAATCAGCCAATCCTCAATATTCAACACACAACCCTCAACCATCAATCCTCAATACTCAACCATCAACCAAAATTCTCAATACTCAACAGAATATCCTGAATTCTCAGTTTTCAATACTCAATCCTCAATCTTCAATCTTCAAATCTCCATCCACAAACATCAATTCTCATCACTCAGCATTCAACACTCAGTCCCCAATCCTTAATCTTCAATCCTCAATCCTCAATCCTCAATCCTCAATCCTCAATCTTCAATCCTCAATACTCAATCCTCAATCCTCAATCCTCAATCCTCAATCCTCAATCCTCAACCCTGAATCTTCAATCCTCAGTCCCCAATCCTCAATCCTCAATCCTCAATCCTCATTCTTCAATCCTCAATACCCAATCCTCAATCTTCAATCCTCAATCCTCAATCCTCAATTCTCGATCCTCAATCCTCAGTCCTCAGACCTCACACCTCAATCCTCAACCCTCAGCCCTCATCGTCAATCCACAAACCTCAATCCTCAATCCTCAATCGTCAATCCTCAATCCTCAAACTTCAATCCTCAATACTCAATTTTCAATCCTCAATCCTCAATCATCAATCCTCAATATTCAATTCTCAATACTCAATTTTCAATACTCAATCCGCAATCATCAATCATCAATCCTCAATCCTCAGTCATCAATCCTCAATCTTCAATACTCAATCGTCAATCCTCAGTCCTCAATCCTCAATCCTCAATCCTCGTACCTCAAACCTCAATCCTCAACCCTCAGTCCTCATCCTCAATTCTCAATTCTCAATCCTCAATCCTCAACCCTCAATCTTCAATCCTCAATAATCAATCTCCAATCGTAGATCCCCAATCCCCAATCCTCAATCCTTAATCCTCAATCATCAATCCTCAGTCCCCAGTCCCCAATCTTCAGTCCTCAATGCTCAATCCTCAATCCTCAATCCTCAGTCCTCAATCCTCAATCCTCAATCATCAACCCTCAATCTTCAATCCTCAATAATCAATCTCCAATCGTAGATCCCCAATCCCCAATCCTCAATCCTTAATCCTCAATCATCAATCCTCAGTCCCCAGTCCCCAATCTTCAGTCCTCATTGCTCAATCCTCAATCCTCAATCCTCAGTCCTCAATCCACAACCCTCAATCCTCAATCCTCAGTCTTCAGTCATCAATATTCAATCTTCAATCCTCAATACTCAATCCTCGATACTCAATCCTCAATCCTCAATGTTCAATCCTCAATACCCAATCCTCAATCTTCAATCCTTAATCCTCAATCCTCAGTCCTCAATTCTCAATCCTCAATCCTCAGTCCTCAGTCCTCAAACCTCAATCCTCAACCCTCAGCCCTCATCGTCAATTCTCAATCCTCAATCCTGAATCTTCAATCTTCAATTCTCGATACTCAATCTTGAATCCACAATTATCAATCTTCAATCCTCAATACTCAATCTTCAATCCTCAATACTCAATCCTCAATCCTCAGTCGTCATTCTTCAATCCTCAATACCCAATCCTCAATCTTGAATCCTCAATCGTCAATACTCAATTCTCAATCCTCAATCCTCAATAATCATTCTTCAATCCTCTATCCTCAGTCCTCAAACTTCAATTCTGAATCCTCAATCCTGAATCCTCAATCTTCAGCCCACAGTCCTCAACAATCAGTTGACAATCCTCAATCCTCAATAGAATATCCTCAATTCACAGTTTTCAATACTCATTACTCAATCTGCAATCTTCAAACCTCTATCCACAAACATCAATTCTTATCACTGAACCCTCAACACTCAGTCCTCGATGTTCAACACTCAATCTTCAATCCACAATCCTCAAGCGTCAATCTTCAATCCTCAATCCACAATCCTCAATCCTCAATCCTCATTCTTCAATCCTCAATACTCAATATTCAATCCTCAATACTCAGTCCTCAAACCTCAATTCTGAATCCTCAATCCTGAATCATCATTCTTCAGCCCTCAGTCCGCGACAATCAATTGTCAATCCTCAATCATCAATAGAACATCCGCAATTCACAGTTTTCAATACTCGATACTCAATCTGCAATCTTGAAATCTCTATCCACAAACATTAATTCTCATCACTCAACCCTCAACACTCAGTCCCCAATCCTCAATATTCAATCCTCAATCCTCAATCCTCAATACTCAATCCACAATTTTCAATCCACAATAATCAATCCTCAATTCTCAATACTCAGTAGAATACCCTGAATTCTCAGCTTCCAATACTCAATCCTCAATCTTCAATCTTCAAATCTCCATCCACAAACATCAATTCTCATGTCTCATCCCTCAACACTAAGTCCTCAATATTCAATCCTCAATCCTCAATCCTTAATCTTCAATCCTCAATACTCAATCTTCAATCCTCAATCGTCAATTCTCAATCTTCAATCCCCAACCCTCAATCCTCAATCCTCAATATTCAATCCTCAATACTCAATCTTCAATCCTCAATACGCAATCATCAATCCTCAATCCTCAATCCTCAGTAATCAATCCTCAATCTTCAATACTCAATCTTCAATCCTCAGTCCTCAATCCTCAATTCTCAATCCTCAATCTTCGTATCTCAAACCTCAATCCTCAACCCTCAGTCCCCATCCTCAGTTCTCAATTCTCAACCCTCAATCCTCAACCCTCAGTCTTCAATCCTCAATAATCAATCTCCAATCCTAGATCCCCAATACCCATTCCCTAATCCTTAATCCTCAATCTTCAAACCTCAATCCCCAGTGCTCAATCTTGAATCCTCAATGCTCAATACTCAATCGTCAATCCTCAGTCCTCAATCCTCAATCCTCAATCCTCAATTCTCAATCCTCAATACTCAATATTCAATCCTCAATCCTCAATTCTCAATCGTCAATACTCAATCCTCAATCCTGAATCCTCAGTCCTGAATACTCAACCATCAACCCTCAATTCTCAATACTCAATAGAATATCCTGAATTCTCAGGATTCAATACTCAAACCACAAACCTCAAACCTCAGCCCTCATCCTCAATCCTCAATACTCAATCCTCAATCCTCAACCCTCAATCCTCAATCCTCAATCCTCAATCCTCAACCCTCAATCCTCAATCCTCAATCTTCAATCCTCAGTACTCAATCTTCAATCCTCAATACTCAATCCTCAATCCTCAATATTCAATCCTCAATACTCAATCTTCAATTATCAATCTGCAATCATCAATCCTCAATCTTCAATCCTCAGTCATCAATCCTCAAACCTCAGTCCTCATCCTCAATTCTCAATCCTCAACCCTCAGTCCTCAAACCACAATCCTCAACTGTCAGTCCTCGTCCTTAATCCTCAACCCTCAATCCTGAATCCTCAATCTTCAATCATCAATACTCAATCTTCAATCCTCAATCCTCAAACCTCAATTCTGAATCCTCAATCCTGAATCCTCAATCTTCAGCCCTCAGTCCTCAACAATCAGTTGTCAATCCTCAATCCTCAATAGAATATCCTCAACTCACAGTTTTCAATACTCAATACTCCATCTGCAATCTTCATATCTCTATCCACAAACATCAATTCTCAACAGTCAACCCTCAACACTCAGTCCTCAATGTTCAATCCTCAATCCTCAACTCTCAATCCTCAATCCTCAATACTGAATCTTCAATCCTCAATCCTCAATCCTCAATCCTCAATCCTCAGTCCCCAATCCTCAATCCTCAATCCTCAATCATCATTCTTGAATCCTCAATACCCAATCCTCAATCTTCAATCCTCAATACTCAATCTTCAATCCTCAATCCTCAATCCTCAATCCTGAATATTCAATCGTCAATACCCAATTTTCAATACTCAATCCGCATTCATCATACCTCAATCCTCAATCCTCAGTCATCAATCCTCAATCTTCAATACTCAATCGTCAATCCTCAGTCCTCAATACTCAATCGTCAATCCTCAGTCCTCAATCCTCAATCCTCAATCCTCGTACCTCAAACCTCAATCCTCAATCCTCAATCCTCATTCTTCAATCCTCAATACCCAATCCTCAATCTTCAATCCTCAACCCTCAATCCTCAATTCTCAATCCTCAATCCTAAGTCCTCAGTCCTCAAACCTCACTCCTCAACCCTCAGCCCTCACACTCAATCCTCAGTCCTTATTCCTCAGTCCTCAACATTCAATCCTCAATACTCAATTTTCAATCCTCAATCCTCAATCCTCAATCCTCAATCCTCAATCCTCAATCCTAAATCCTCAATCATCAATCCTCAATCTTCAATACTCAATCCTCAATCCTCAATCCTGAATCCTCAATACTAAACCATCAATACTCAATTCTCAATACTCAATAGAACATTCTGAATTCTCAGGATTCGATACTTAAACCTCAAACCTCAAACCTCAGCCATCATTCTCAATCCTCAGTCATCAATCGTCAATCCTCAACCTTCAATCCTCAACACTCAACCTTGAACCCTCAATCCCCAATCCTCAATCGTCAATCCGCAGTCCTCAATCCTCAGTCATCAATCCTCAACCTTCAATACTCAATCCTCAATCCTCAATCCTCAATCCTCAATCCTCAATCCTCATTCCTCAAACCTCAATCCTCAAACCTCAGTCCTCATCCTCAATTCTCAATCCTCAATCCTCAATCCTCAATCCTCAGTCCTCAACCCTCAATCTTTAATCCTCAATACTCAATCTTCAATCCTCTATCCTCAATCCTCAATCCTCAATCCTCAATCCTCACTGTTCAATCCGCAATACCCAATCCTCAATCTTCAATCCTCAATCCTCAATCCTCAATCCTCAATCCTCAATCTTCAATCCTCGATCCTCAGTCCTCAAACCTCAATCCTGAATCCTCAATCCTGAATCCTCAACCTTCAGCCCTCAGTCCTCAACAATCAGTTGTCAACCCTGAACCTCAATAGAATATCCTCAATTCACAGTTTTCAATACTGAATACTCAATCTGCAATCTTCAAACCTCTATCCACATATGTCAATTCACATCACTCAACCCTCAACACTCAGTCCTCAATGTTCAATCCTCAATCCTCAATCCACAATCCTCAATCGTCAATTTTCAATCCTCAATCTCCAGTCCTCAATCCTCAATCCTCAGTGCTCAATCCTCAATCCTCAATCCTCACTCATCAATCCTCAATCCTCAATCCTCAAACGTCAATCCTCAACCGTCAGTCCTCGTCCGCAATCCTCAACACTCAATCCTCAATCCTCAATCTTCAATCATCAATACACAATATTCAATCCTCAATCTTCAATCCTCAATCCTCAATCCTCAATATTCAACACACAACCCTCAACCACAAATCCTCAATACTCAACCATCAATACTCAATTCTCAATACTCAATAGAGTATCCTGAATTCTCATGGTTCAATACTCAATCCACAATATTCAATAATCAAATCTCAATACCTCAAACATCAATTCCCAACACTCAATCCTCAACACTCAGTCCTCTCTCCTCAATCCTCCATACTCAACCCGCAATCCTCAAGCGCGATTCCTCAATCCTCAATCCTCAACGCTCAATGCTCAGTCCTCAAACCTCAATCCCGAATCCTCAATCCTGAATCCTCAATCTTTAGCCCCCAGTCCTCAACAATCAATTGCCAATCCTCAATGCTCAATAGAATATCCTCAATTCACAGTTTTCAATACTCAATCCCCATTCTTCAATCTTCAAATCTCCATCCACAAACATCAATTCACATCTCTCAACCCTCAACACTCAGTCCTCAATATTCAATCCTCAATCCTCAATCCTCAATCTTCAATCCTCAAAACTCAATCTTCAATCCACAATCGTCAATTCTCAATCTTCAATCCTCAACCCTCAATCCTCAATCCTCAATATTCTATCCTCAATACTCAATCTTCAATCCTCAATCCGCAGTCATCAATCCTCAATCCTCAATACTCAATCATCAGTCATCAGTCCTCAATCTTCAATACTCAATCGTCAATCCTCAGTCCTCAATCCTCAATCCTCAATCCTCATATCTCAAACCTCAATCCTCAACCCTCCGTCGCCATCCTCAATTCCCAATTCTCAACCCTCAATCCTCAACCCTCAATCTTCAATCCTCAATAATCAATCTCCAATCCTAGATCCCCAATCCCCAATCCTCAATCCTTAATCCTCAATCTTCAATCCTCAATCCCCAGTCCTCAATCTTCAATCCTCAACGCTCAATCCACAATCCTCAATCCTCAGTCATCAATCCTCAATCCTCATCGTTCAATCCTCAATACTCAACTTTCAATACTCAATCCGCAATCAACAATCCTCAATCCTGAATCCCCAGTCATCAATCCTCAATCTTCAATACTCAATCGTCAATCCTCAGTCCTCAATCCTCAAACCTCAAACCTCGTACCTCACACCTCAATCCTCAACCCTCAGTCCTCATCCTCAATTCTCAATTCTCTATCCTCAATCCTCAAGCCTCAATCTTCAATCCTCAATAATCAATCTCCAATCCTAGATCCCCAATCCCCAATCCTCAATCCTTAATCCTCAATCTTCAATCCTCAATCCCCAGACCTCAATTTTCAATCCTCAATGCCCAGTCCTCAATCCTCAATCCTCAGTCCTCAATCCTCAGCCCTCAGTCCTCGTCATTAATCTTCAACCCTCAATAATCAATCCGCAATCTTCAATCATCAATACTCAATCTTTAACCCTCAATCCTCAATATTCAATCCTCAATCCTCAATACTCAATCCCCAGTCCTCAGTCGTCGATCTTCAATACTCAATCCGCCAATCCTCAATATTCATCACACAACCCTCAACCATCAATCCTCAATACTCGACCATCAATCCTCAATTCTCAACACTCAGTAGAATATCCTGAATTCTCAGCTTTCAATACTCAATCCTCAATCTCCAATCTTCAAATCTCCATCCACAAACATCAATTCACATCTCTCAACCCTCAACACTCAGTCCTCAATATTCAATCCTCAATCCTCAATCCTCAATCTTCAATCCTCAATACTCAATCTTCAATCCACAATCGTCAATTCTCAATCTTCAATCCTCAACCCTCAATCCTCAATCCTCAATATTCTATCCTCAATACTCAATCTTCAATCCTCAATCCGCAGTCATCAATCCTCAATCCTCAATCCTCAATCATCAGTCATCAGTCCTCAATCTTCAATACTCAATCGTCAATCCTCAGTCCTCAATCCTCAATCCTCAATCCTCGTATCTCAAACCTCAATCCTCAACCCTCAGTCGCCATCCTCAATTCCCAATTCTCAACCCTCAATCCTCAACCCTCAATCTTCAATCTTCAATAATCAATCTCCAATCCTAGATCCCCAATCCCCAATCCTCAGTCCTTAATCCTCAATCTTCAATCCTCAATCCCCAGTCCTCAATCTTCAATCCTCAATGCTCAGTCCTCAATCCTCAATCCTCAGTCCTCAATCCTCAATCCTCAATCCTCAATCCTCAATCTTCAATCCTCAATACTCAATCTTCAATCCTCAATCCTCAATTCTCAATCGTCAATACTCAATCCTCAATCGTCAATCCTCAATCCCCAATCCTCAATCTTCAATCCTCAATCCTCAATCCTCAATCCTCAACCTTCAATCCTCAATACTCAATCTTCAATCCTCAATCCTCAATCCGCAATCCTCAATCCTCAATATTCAACACACAACCCTCAACCGTCAATCCTCAATTTCCCAATACTCAATAGAATACCCTGAATTCTCATCGTTCAATACTCAATCCACAAAATTCAGTAATCAAATCTCAACGCTCAAACATCAATTCTCAACACTCAATCCCCAACACTCAGTCCTCTCTCTTCAATCCTCCATCCTCAATCCTCAATCCTCAATCTTCAATCCTCAATACTCAATCTTCAATCCTCAATCCTCAGTCCTCAAACCTCAATTCTGGATCCTCAATCCTGAATCCTCAATCTTCAGCCCTCAGTCCTCAACAATCAGGTGTCAATCCTCAATCCACAATAGGATATCCTCAATTCAAAGTTTTCAATACTCAATACTCAACCTGCAATCTTCAAATCTCTATACACAAACATCAATTCTCATCACACAACCCTCAACACTCTGTCCTCAATGTTCAATCCTCAATCCTCAATTCTCAATCTTCAATCCTCAATACTCAATCTTTAATCCTCAATCCTCAACCCACAACCTTCAATCCTCAGTCCTCAAAACTCAATCCTCAATCCTCTATCCTCAGTCCTCAATCATGAATCCTCAATCTTCAATACTCAATCCTCAATCCTGAATCCTCAATCCTCAATGCTCAACCATCAACCCTCAATTCTCAATACTCAATAGAATATCCTGAATTCTCAGGACTCAATACTCAAACCTCAAACCTCAAACCTCAGCCCTCATCCTCAATCCTCAATACTCAATCCTCAATCCTCAACCCTCAATCTTCAACACTCAATCTTCAATCCTCAATCCTCAATCCTCAATCCTCAATCCTCAGTCATAAATCCTCAACCTTCAATACTCAATCCTCAATCCTCAATCCTCAATCGTCAAACCTCAATCCTCAATCCTCAATCTTCAATCCTCAATACTCAACATTCAATCCTCAATCCTCAATCCTCAATCCTCAATCCTCATTCTTCAATCCTCAATACCCAATCCTCAATCTTCAATCCTCAATCCTCAATCCTCAATTCTCAATCCTCAATCCTCAATCCTCAGACCTCAAACATCAATACTCAACCGTCAGTCCTCGTCCTCAATCCTCAACACTCAATTCTCAATCCACAATCTTCAATCATCAATACTCAATATTCAATCCTCAATCTTCAATCCTCAATCCTCAATCCTCAATCCTCAATATTCAACACACAACCCTGAACCACCGATCCTCAATACTCAACCATCAATCCTCAATTCCTAATACTCAATAGAGTATCCTGAATTCTCATGGTTCAATACTCAATCCACAATATTCAATAATCAAATCTCAATCCTCAAACATCAATTCTCAAAACTCAATCCTCAACACTCAGTCCACTCTTTTCAATCCTCCATCCTCAACCCTCAATCCTCAAGCGTCAATCCTCAATCCTCAATCCTCAACCCTCAATCCTCAGTCCTTAAACCTCAATCCCGAGTCCTCAATCCTGAATCCTCAATCTTTAGCCCTCAGTCCTCAACAATCAATTGTCAATCCTCAATCCTCAATAGAATATCCTCAATTCACAGTTTTCAATACACAATACTCAATCTGCAATCTTCATATCTCTATGCACAAACATCAATTCTCATCACTCAACCCATAACACTCAGTCCTCAATGTTCAAATCTCAATCCTCAATTCTCAATCTTCAATCCTCAATCTTCAATCCACAATAATCAATCTTCAATCCTCAATCCTCAATCCTCAATCCTCAATCCTCAATCTTCAATCCTCAATCCTGAATCCTCAATTCTCAATCCTCAAATCCTCAGTGCTCAGGCCTCAAACCTCAATCCTCAACCCTCAGCCCTCATCGTCAATCCTCAAACCTCAATACTCAATCCTCAATCGTCAATCATCAATCCTCTATCGTCAATCCACAATAATCAACCTTCAATCCTCAATCCTCAATCCTCAATCCTAAATGTTCAATCCTCAATACTCAACTTTCAATACTCAATCCGCAATCATCAATCCTCAATCCTGAATCCTCAGTCATCAATCCTCAATCTTTAATACTCAATCGTCAATCCTCAGTCCTCAATCCTCAAACCTCAATCCTCGTACCTCACTCCTCAATCCTCAACCCTCAGTCCTCATCCTCAATTCTCAATTCTCTATCCTCAATCCTCAAGCCTCAATCTTCAATCCTCAATAATCAATCTCCAATCCTAGATCCCCAATCCCGAATCCTCAATCCTTAATCCTCAATCTTCAATCCTCAATCCCCAGTCCTCAATTTTCAATCCTCAATGCCCAGTCCTCAATCCTCAATCCTCAGTCCTCAATCCTCAGCCCTCAGTCCTCAATAATCAATCCTCAATCTTCAATACTCAATCCTCAATCCTGAATCCTCAATCCTCAATACTGAACCATCAACCCTCAATTCTCAATACTCAATAGAATATCCTGAATTCTCAGGATTCAATACCCAAACCTCAAACCTCAAACCTCAGCCCTCATCCTCAATCCTCAATACTCAATCCTCAATCCTCAACCCTCAATCCTCAACACTCAATCTTCAATACTCAATCCTCAATCCTCAATCCTCAATCCTCAATCCTCAATCCTCAATCCTCAATCCTCAGTCATCAATCCTCAACCTTCAATACTCAATCCTCAATCCGCAATCCTCAATCCTCAAACGTCAATCCTCAATCCTCAATCCTCAACCCTCAATCCTCAGTCCTTAAACCTCAATCCCGAATCCTCAATCTTGAATCCTCAATCTTTGGCCCTCAGTCCTCAACAATCAATTGTCAATCCTCAATCCTCAATAGAATATCCTCAATTCACAGCTTTCAATACTCAATCCCCATTCTTCAATCTTCAAATCTCAATCCACAAACATCAGTTCCCATCACTCAACGCTCAACACTAAGTCCTCAATCTTCAATCCTCAACCCTCAATTCTCAACCTTCAAACCTCAATACTCAATCTTCAATCCTCAATTCTCAATCCTCAATCCTCAATCCTCAGACCTCAAACATCCATACTCGACCCTCAGACATCGTCCTCAATCCACAACCCTCAATCCTCAATCCTCAACCTTCAATCATCAATATTCAATCTTCAATCCTCAATCCTCAATCCTCGATACTCAATCCTAAATCCTCATTGTTCAATCCTCAATACCCAATCCTCAATCTTCAATCCTCAATCCTCAATGTTCAATCCTCAATACTCAATCTTCAATCCTCAAGCCTCAGTCCTCAAACCTCAATTCTGGATCCTCAATCCTGAATCCTCAATCTTCAGCCCTCAGTCCTCAACAATCAGGTGACAACCGTCAATCCACAATAGGATATCCTCAATTCACAGTTTTCAATACACAATACTCAATCTGCAATCTTCAAATCTCTATACACAAACATCAATTCTCATCACACAACCCTCAACACTCTGTCCTCAATGTTCAATCCTCAATCCTCAATTCTCAACCTTCAATCCTCAATACTCAATCTTCAATCCTCAATCCTCAACCCACAATCTTCAACCCTCAGTCCTCAATAATCAATCCTCAATCCTCAATCCTCAGTCCTCAATCATCAATCCTCAATCTTCAATACACAATCCTCAATCCTCAATCCTCAACCCTCAATCCTCAACACTCAATCTTCAATCCTCAATCCTCAATCCTCAATCCTCAATCCTCAATCCTCAATCCTCAGTCATCAATCCTCAACCTTCAATAGTCAATCCTCAATCCTCAATCCTCAATCCTCAAACCTCAATCCTCAATCCTCAATCTTCAATCCTCAATACTCAACTTTCAATCATCAATCCACAATCCTCAATCCTCAATCCTCATTCTTCAGTCCTCAATACCCAATCCTCAATCTTCAATCCTCAATCCTCAATCCTCAATTCTCAATCCTCAATCCTCAATCCTCAGACCTCAAACATCAATACTCAACCCCCAGTCCTCGTGCTCATTCCACAGCCCTCAATACTCAATCCTCAATCCTCAGTCCTCAAACCTCAATCCTGAATCCTCAATCCTGCATCCTCAGTCTTCAGACCTAAGTCCTCGACAATCAGTTGTCAATTCACAATCCTCAATAGAATATCCTCAATTCACAGTTTTCAATACTCAATACTCATTCTGCAATCTTCAAACATCTATCCACAAACATAAATTCTCATCACTGAGCCCTCAACACTCAGTCCTCAATGTTCAATACTCAATCTTCAATCCACAATCCTCAATCGTCAATCCTCAATCCTCAATTCTCAATCTTCAATCCTCAATACTCAATCTTCAATCCTCAAACCTCAATCCTCATTCCTCAAACTTAATCCTCAACCCTCAATCCTCAGTCTTTAAACCTCAATCCCGAATCCTCAATCCTGAATCCTCAATCTTTAGCCCTCAGTCCTCAACAATCAATTGTGAATCCTCAATCCTCAATAGAATATTCTCAATTCACAGTTTTCAATACTCAATCCCCATTCTTCAATCTTCAAATCTCAATCCACAAACATCAATTCCCATCACTCAACGCTCAACACTAAGTCCTCAATCTTCAACCCTCAACCCTCCATCCTCAACCTTCAATCCTCAATACTCAATCTTCAATCCTCAATTCTCAATCCTCAATCCTCAATCCTCAGACCTCAAACATCAATACTCAACCCTCAGTCCTCGTCCTCAATCCACAACCCTCAATACTCAATCCTCAATCTTCAATCATCAATATTCAATCTTCAATCCTCAATCCTCAATCCTCGACACTCAATCCTCAATCCTCAATGTTCAATCCTCAATACCCAATCCTCAATCGTCAATCCTCAATACTCAATCCTCAGTCCTGAATTCTCAATCCTCAATCCTCAGTCCTCAGTCCTCGAACCTCAATCCTCAACCCTCAGCCCTCATCGTCAATTCTCAATCCTCAATCCTCAATCCTCAATCTTCAATCCTCAATACTCAATCTTCAATCCACAATCCTCAATCTTCAATCCTCAATACTCAATCTTTAATCCTCAATCCTCAATCCTCAATCCTCAATACTCAATCCTCAATCCTCAGTCCTCAACCCTCAATCTTCAATCCTCAATGCTCAATCTTCAATCCTCAATCCTCAATCCTCAATCCTCAATCCTCAACCCTCAATCTTCTATCCTCAATACTCAATCTTCAATCCACAATCCTCAATTCTCAATCCTCAATCTTCAATCCTCAATCCTCAATCTTCAATCCTCAATGCTCAATCCTCAATCCTCAATCCTCAATTCTCAATCTTCAATCCTCAATGCTCAATCCTCAATCCTCAATCCTCAATTCTCAATCTTCAATCCTCAATACTCAATCTCTAATCCTCAATCCTCAATCCTCAATCTTCAATCCTCAGTCCTCAATACTCAATCCTCAATCCTCAATCCTCAATCCTCAATCATCAATCCTCAACCTTCAATACTCAATCCTCAATCCTCAATCCTCAATCCTCAATCCTCAATCCTCAATCATCAATCCTCAATCTTGAATCCTCAACACTCAATCTTTAATCATCAATCCTCAATCCTCAATCTTCAATCCTCAATCCTCAATCCTGAATAGTCAATCCTCAATCCTCAATCCTCAATCCTCAATCCTCAATCTTCAATCCTCAATACTCAATCTTCAATCCTCGATCCTCAATCCTAAATCCTCAGTCCTCATTCTTCAATCCTCAATACCCAATCCTCAATCTTCAATCCTCAATCCTCAATCCTCAATTCTCAATCCTCAATCCTCAATCTTCAGACCTCAAACATCAATACTAAACCCTCAGTCCTCGTCCTCAATCCACAACCCTGAATCCTCAATCCTCAATCTTCAATCATCAATATTCAATCTTCAATCCTCAACCCTCAATCCTCGACCCTCAATCCTCAATCCTCAATGTTCAATCCTCAATACCCAATCCTCAATCTTCAATCCTCAATCATCAATCCTCAATCCTCAATTCTCAATTGTCAAACCTCAGTCCTCAGTCCTCAAACCTCAACCCTCAACCCTCAGCCCTCATCGTCAATTCTCAATCCTCAATCATCAATCCTCAATCTTCAATCCTCAATACTCAATCTTCAATCCACAATCCTCAATCTTCAATCCTCAATACTCAATCTTCAATCCTCAATCCTCAATCCTCAATACTCAATCCTCACTCCTCAGTCCTCAATCCTCAATCTTCAACCTCAATGCTCAATCTTCAATCCTCAATCCTCAATCCTCAATCCTCAATCCTCATTCTTCAATCCTCAATACCCAATCCTCAATCTTCAATCCTCAATCCTCAATCCCCAATTCTCAATCCTCAATCCTCAATCCTCAGACCTCAAACATCAATACTCAACCGTCAGTACTCGTCCTCAATCCTCAACACTCAATTCTCAATGCTCAATCTTCAATCATCAATACTCAATATTCAATCCTCAATCTTCAATCCTCAATCCTCAATCCTCAATCCTCAATATTCAACACACAACCCTCAACCACCGATCCTCAATACTCAACCATCAATCCTCAATTCCTAATACTCAATAGAGTACTCTGAATTCTCATGGTTCAATACTCAATCCACAATATTCGATAATCAAATCTCAATCCTCAAACATCAATTCGCAACACTCAATCCTCAACACTCAGTCCACTCTTTTCGATCCTCCATCCTCATCCCTCAGTCCTCAAGCGTCAATCCTCAATCCTCAATCCTCAACCCTCAATCCTCAGTCCTTAAACCTCAATCCCGAATCCTCAATCCTGAATCCTCAATCTTTAGCCCTCAGTCCTCAACAATCAATTGTCAATCTTCAATCCTCAATAGAATATCCTCAATTCACAGTTTTCAATACTCAATCCCCATTCTTCAATCTTTAAATCTCAATCCACAAACATGAATTCCCATCACTCAACCCTCAACACTAAGTCCTCAATCTTCAATCCTCAACCCTCAATACTCAACCTTCAATCCTCAATACTCAATCTTCAATCCTCAATTCTCAATCCTCAATCCTCAATCCTCAGACCTCAAACATCAATACTCAAACCTCAGACATCGTCCTCAATCCACAACCCTCAATCCTCAATCCTCAATCTTCAATCATCAATATTCAATCTTCAATACTCAATCCTCAATACTCGATACTCAATCCTCAATCCTCAATGTTCAATCCTCAATACCCAATCCTCAATCTCCAATCCTCAATCCTCAATCCTCAGTCCTCAATTCTCAATCCTCAATCCTCAGTCCTCAGTCCTCAAACCTCAATCCTCAACCCACAGCCCTCATCGTCAATTCTCAATCCTCAATCCTCAATCTTCAATCTTCAATTCTCGATACTCAATCTTCAATCCACAATTATCAATCTTCAATCCTCAATACGCGATCTACAGTCCTCAATCCTCAATCCTCAATCCTCAATCCTCAGTCCTCATTCTTCAATCCTCAATACCCAATCCTCAATCTTGAATCCTCAATCGTCAATCCTCAATTCTCAATCCTCAATCCTCAATAATCATTCTTCAATCCTCTATCCTCAGTCCTCATCGTCAATTCTCAATCCTCAATCCTCAATCTGCAATCTTCAATTCTCGATACTCAATCTTCAATCCACAATTATCAATCTTCAATCCTCAATACTCAATATTCAATCTTCAATCCTCAATCCTCAATCCTCGATACTCAATCCTCAATCCTCAATGTTCAATCCTCAATACCCAATCCTCAATCTTCAATCTTCAATCCTCAATCCTCAATCCTGAATCCTCAATCCTCAATCCTCAATCCTCAATCCACAATCCTCAATCTTCAACCCTCAATACTCAATCTTCAATGCTCGATACTCAGTCCTAAATCCTCAGTCCCCATTCTTCAGTCCTCAATACCCAATCCTCAATCTTCAATCCTCAATCCTCAATCCTCAATTCTCAATCCTCAATCCTCAATTTTCAGACCTCAAACATCAATGCTCAACCCTCAGTCCTCGTCCTCAATCCACAACCCTCAATCCTCAATCCTCAATCTTCAATCATCAATATTCAATCTTCAATCCTCAACCCTCAATCCTCGAACGTCAATCCTCAATCCTCAATCCTCAATCCTCAATCCTCATTCTTGAATCCTCAATACCCAATCCTCAATCTTCAATCCTCAATCCTCAATCCCCAATTCTCAATCCTCAATCCTCAATCCTCAGACCTCAAACATCAATACTCAACCCTCAGTCCTCGTCCTCAATCCTGAATCCTCAATCCTGAATCCTCAATCTTCAGACCTCAGTCCTCAACAATCAGTTGTCAATTCTCAATCCTTAATAGAATATCATCAATTCACAGTATTCAATACCCAATACTCAATCTGAAATCTTTAAATCTCTATCCACAAACACCAATTCTCATCACTCAACCCTAAACGCTCAGTCCCCAATCCTCAATCTTCAATCCTCAATCCACAATCCTCAATCCTCAATCCTCAATCTTCAATCCTCAATACTCAATTATCAATCCTCAATCCTCAATCCTCAATGCTCAATCCTCAAACCTCAATCGTCAGTCTTCAAACCTCAATACTCAATCTTCAATTCTCAATCCTCAATCCTCAATCCTCAATCTTCAATCCTCAGACCTCAATAATCAATCCTCAATCCTCAATCCTCAATCATCAATCCTCAACCTTCAATACTCAATCCTCAATCCTCAATCCTCAATCCTCAATACTCAATCCTCAATCATCAATCCTCAATCTTCAATCCTCAACACTCAATCTTTAATCATCAATCCTCAATCCTCAATCTTCAATCCTCAATCCTCAATCCTGAATCCTCAATCCTCAATCCTCAATCCTCAATCCTCAATCCTCTATCCTAGATCTTCAATCGTCAATACTCAATCTTCAATCCTCGATACTCAATCCTAAATCCTCAGTCCTCATTCTTCAATCCTCAATACCCAATCCTCAATCTTCAATCCTCAATCCTCAATCCTCTATTCTCAATCCTCAATCCTCATTCTTCAGACCTCAAACATCAATACTCAACCCTCAGTCCTCGTCCTCAATCCACAACCCTCAATCCTCAATCCTCAATCTTCAATCATCAATATTCAATCTTCAATCCTCAACCCTCAATCCTCGATCCTCAATCCTCAATCCTCAATGTTCAATCCTCAATACCCAATCCTCAATATTCAATCCTCAATCCTCAATCCTCAGACCTCAAACATCAATACTCAAACCTCAGACATCGTCCACAATCCACAACCCTCAATCCTCAATCCTCAATCTTCAATCATCAATATTCAACCTTCAATCCTCAATCCTCAATCTTCGATACTCAATCCTCAATCCTCAATGTTCAATCCTCAATACCCAATCCTCAATCTTCAATCCTCAATCCTCAACCCTCAGTCCTCAATTCTCAATCCTCAATCCACAGTCCTCAGTCCTCAAACCTCAATCCTCAACCCACAGCCCTCATCGTCAATTCTCAATCCTCAATCCTCAATCTTCAATCTTCAATTCTCGATACTCAATCTTCAATACACAATTATCAATCTTCAATCCTCAATACTCAATCTTCAATCCTCAATCCTCAATCCTGAATCCTCAGTCCTCAATCTTCAATCGTCAATACCCAATCCTCAATCTTGAATCCTCAATAGTCAATCCCCAATTCTCAATCCTCAATCCTCAATAATCATTCTTCAATCCTCTATCCTCAGTCCTCAAACCTCAATTCTGAATCCTCAATCCTGTATCCTCAATCTTCAGCCCTCAGTCCTAAACAATCAGTTGACAATCCCCAATCCTCAATAGAATATCCTCAATTCACAGTTTTCAATACTCAATACTCAATCTGCAATCTTAAAACCTCTACCCACAAACATCAATTCTCATCACTGAACCCACAACACTCAGTCCTCAATGTTCAATACTCAATCTTCAATCCTCAATCCTCAATCCTCAGTCCTCAATCCTCAATCCTCAATCCTCAAACCTCAATCCTCTATCCTCAATCTTCAATCCTCAATACTCAACTTTCAATCCTCAATCCTCAATCCTCAATCCTCAATCCTCATTCTTCAATCCTCAATACCCATTCCTCAATCTTCAATCCTCAATCCTCAATGCTCAATCCTCAATCCTCTATCCTCAGACGTCAAACATCAATACTCAACCCTCAGTCCTCGTGCTCAATCCACAGCCCTCAATCCTCAATCCTCAATCTTCAATCATCAATATTCAATCTTCAGTCCTCAATCCTCAGTCCTCTATCCTCAATCCTCAATCCTCAACGTTCAATCCGCAATACCCAATCCTCAATCTTCAATCCTCAATAATCAATCCTCAATCCTCAATCCTCAATCCTCAATCCTCAATTCTCAATCCTCAATCCTCAGTCCTCAAACCTCAATCCTGAATCCTCAATCCTGAATCCTCAGTCTTCAGACCTAAATCCTCGACAATCAGTTGTCAATTCACAATCCTCAATAGAATATCCTCAATACACAGTTTTCAATACTCAATACTCAATCTGCAATCTTCAAACCTCTATCCACAAACATCAATTCTCATCACTGAACCCTCAGCACTCAGTCCTCAATGTTCAATACTCAATCTTCAATCCACAATCATCAATCGTCAATCTTCGATCCTCAATACTCAATCTTCAATCCTCTATCCTCAATCCTCAATCCTCAATCCCCATTCTTCAATCCTCAATACCCAATCCTCAATCTTCAATCCTCAATCCTCAATCCTCAATTCTCAATCCTCAATCCTCAGTCCTCAGTCCTTAAACCTCAGTCCTCAACCCTCAGCCCTCATCCTCAATCCTAAATCCTCAATTCTCAACCTCAATCTTCAATCCTCAATACTCTACGTTCAATCCTCAATCCTCAATCCCCAGTCCTCAAACCTCAATTCAGAATCCTCAATCCTGAATCCTCAATCTTCGGCCCTCAGTCCTCAACAATCAGGTGACAATCCTCAATCCTCAATAGAATATCCTCAATTCACAGTTTTCAATACACAATACTCAATCTGCAAACTTCAAACCTCTATCCACAAACATCAATTCTCATCACTCAACCCTCAACACTCAGTCCTCAATGTACAACCCTCAATCCTCAATTCTCAACCTTCAATCCTCAATACTCAATCTCTATTCCTCAATCCTCAATCCTCAATCTTCAATCCTCAGTCCTCAATACTCAATCCTCAATCCTCAATTCTCAATCTTCAATCCTCAATACTCCATCTTTAATCCTCAATCCTCAATCCTCAATCTTCAAACCTCAGTCCTCAATACTCAATCTTCAATCCTCAATCCTCAATCCTCAATCTTCAATCCTCAGTCCTCAATACTCAATCCTCAGTCCCCAATGCTCAATCTTCAATCCTCAATACTCAATCTTCAATCCTCAATCCTCAATCCTCAATCCTCAATCCTCATTCTTCAATCCTCAATACCCAATCCTCAATCTTCAATCCTCAATCCTACATCCTCAATTCTCAATCCTCAATCCTCAGTCCTCAGTCCTCAAACCTCAATCCTCAACCCTCAGCCCTCATCCTCAATCCTCAATCCTTATTCCTCAGTCCTCAACCTTCAATCCTCAATACTCAATTATCAATCCTCAATCCTCAATCCTCAATCCTCAATCCTAAATCCTCAATCATCAATCCTCAATCTTCAATACTCAATCCTCAATCCTCAATCCTGAATCCTCAATGCTAAAGCATCAATCCTCAATTCTCAATACTCAATAGAACATCCTGAATTCTCAGGATTCAATACTCAAACCTCAAAGCTCAAACCTCAGCCGGCATCCTCTATCCTGAATCCTCAATCGTCAATCCTCAACCTTCAATCCTCAACACTCAACCTTCAACACTCAAACCTCAATCCTCAATCGTCAATCCGCAATCCTCAATCCACAGTCATCAATCCTCAACCTTCAATACTCAATCCTCAATCCTCAATCCTCAATCCCCAATCCTCAATCCTCATTCCTCAAACCTAAATCCTCAAACCTCTGTCCTCATCCTCAATTCTCAATCCTCAATGCTCAATCCTCAAGCCACAATCCTCAACCGTCAGCACTCCTCCTCAATCCTCAACTCTCAATCCTCAATACTCAACCTTCAATCATCAATACTCAATCCTCAATCCTCAATCCTCAATCCTCAATCCTCATTCCTCAAACCTCAATCCTCAATCCTCAATCCTTAATCCTCAATCTTCAATCCTCAATCCCCAGTCCTCAATCTTCAATCCTCAATGCTCAATCCTCAATCCTCAATCCTCAGTCCTCAATCCTCAATCCTCAATACTCAATCCTCAATCTTCAATCCTCAATACTCAATCTTCAATCCTCAATCCTCAATTCTCAATCGTCAATACTCAATCCTCAATCGTCAATCCTCAATCCCCAATCCTCAATCTTCGATAATCATACTTCAATCCTCTATCCTCAGTCTTCAAACCTCAATTCTGAATCCTCAATCCTGAATCCTCAACCTTCAGACCTCAGTCCTCAACAATCAGTTGTCAATTCTCAATCCTCAATAGAATATCATCACTTCACAGTATTCAATACCCATTACTCAATCTGAAATCTTTAAATCTCTATCCACAAACACCAATTCTCATCACACAACCCTCAACGCTCAGTCCCCAATCCTCAATCTTCAATCCTCAATCCACAATCCTCAATCCTCAATCCTGAATCTTCAATCCTCAATACTCAATCATCAATCCTCAATCCTCAATCCTCAATGCTCAATCCTCAAACCTCAATCGTCAGTCTTCAAACCTCAATACTCAATCTTCAATTCTCAATCCTCAACCCTCAATCCTCAATCTTCAATCCTCAGACCTCAATACTCAATCCTCAATCCTCAATCCTCAATCCTCAATCATCATTCCTCAACCTTCAATACTCAATCCTCAATCGTCAATCCTCAATCCTCAATACTCAATCCTCAATCATCAATCCTCAATCTTCAATCCTCAACCCTCAATCGTCAGTCTTCAAACCTCAATACTCAATCTTCAATTCTCAATCCTCAATCCTCAATCCCGAATCCTCATTCTTCAATCCTCAATACCCAATCCTCAATCTTCAACACTTAATCCTCAATCCTCAATTCTCAATCCTCAATCGTCAGTCCTCAGTCCTCAAACCTCAGTTCTCAACCCTCAGCCCTCATCCTCAATCCTCAATCCTCAATCCTCAATCCTCAATCTTCAATCCTCGATACTCAATCTTCAATCCTCAAACCTCAGTCCTCAAACCTCAATTCTGAATCCTCAATCCTCAATCCTCAATCCACAATACTCAATCTTTAATCCTCAATCCTCAATCCTCAATACTCAATCCTCAATCCTCAGTCCACAATCCTCAATCTTCAATCCTCAATACTCAATCTTCAATCCTCAATCCTCAATCCTCAATCCTCAGTCCTCATCCTTCAATCCTCAATACCCAATCCTCAATCTTGAATCCTCAATCGTCAATCCTCAATTCTCAATCCTCAATCCTCAATCCTGAATAATCATTCTTCAATCCTCTATCCTCAGTCCTCAAACCTCAATTCTGAATCCTCAATCCTGAATCCTCAATCTTCAGCCCTCAGTCCTCAACACTCAGGTGTCAATCCTCAATCCTCAATAGAATGTCCTCAATTCGCAGTTTTCAATACACAATACTCAATCTGCAATCTTCATATCTCTATCCACAAACATCAATTCTCATCACTCAACCCTCAACACTCAGTCCTCAAAGTTCAATCCTCAATCCTCAATTCTCAATCTTCAATCCTCAATACTCCATCTTTAATCCTCAATCCTCAATCCTCAGTCTTCAATCCTCAGTCCTCAATACTCAATCCAAAAATCCTCAACCCTCAATCCTCAATACTCAATCCTCAATCCTCAGCCCTCAATCCTCAATCTTCAACCTCAATACTCAATCTTCAATCCTCAATCCTCAATCCTCAACCCTCAATCCTCAATCCTCATTCTTCAATCCTCAATACCCAATCCTCAATCTTCAATCCTCAATCCTCAATCCCCAATTCTCAATCCTCAATCCTCAATCCTCAGCCCTCAAACATCAATACTCAACCCTCAGACTTCGTCCTCAATCCTGAATCCTTAATCCTGAATCCTCAATCTTCAGACCTCAGTCCTCAACAATCAGTTGTCAATTCTCAATCCTCAATAGAATATCATCAATTCACAGTATTCAATACCCAATACTCAATCTGAAATCTTTAAATCTCTATCCACAAACACCAATTCTCATCACTCAACCCTCAACGCTCAGTCCCCAATCCTCAATCTTCAATCCTCAATCCACAATCCTCAATCCTCAATCCTCAATCTTCAATCTTCAATACTCAATCATCAATCCTCAATCCTCAATCCTCAATGCTCAATCTGCAATCCACAATCCTCAATCTTCAATCCTCAATACTCAATCTTTACTCCTCAATCCTCAGTCCTCAATCCTCAATCTTCAATCCTCAATACTCAATCCTCAACCCTCAATCCTCAATCCTCAATAATCATTATTCAATCCTCTATCCTCAGTCCTCAAACCCCAATTCTGAATCCTCAATCCTGAATCCTCAATCTTCAGCCCTCAGTCCTCAACAATCATTTGACAATCCTCAATCCTCAATAGAATATCCTCAATTCACAGTTTTCAATACTCAATACTCAATCTGCAATCTTCAAACCTCTATCCACAAACATCAATTCTCATCACTGAACCCACAACACTCAGTCCTCAATGTTCAATACTCAATCTTCAATCCACAATCCTCAATCGTCAATCTTCAATCCTCATTATTCAATCTTCAATCCTGTATCCTCAATCCTCAATCCTCAATCCTCATTCCTCAATCCTCAATACCCAATCCTCAATCTTCAATCCTCAATCCTCAATCCTCATTTCTCAATCCTCAATCCTCAGTCCTCAGTCCTTAAACCTCAATCCTCAACCCTCAGACCTCATCCTCAATCCTCAATCCTCTATCCTCAATCCTCAATCCTCAATCCTCAGTCCACAATCCTCAATCCTCAATCCTCAATCCTCAATCTTCAATCCTCAGTACTCAATCTTCAATCCTTAATCCTCAATTCTCAATCGTCAATACTCAATCCTCAATCGCCAATCCTCAATCCCCAATCCTGAATCTTCAATCCTCAATCCTCAATCCCCAATCCTCAACCTTCAATCCTCAATACTCAATCTTCAATCCTCAATCCTCAATCCTCAATCCTCAATCCTCGATCCTCAATCCTCAATATTCAACACACAACCCTCAACCATCAATCCTCAATACTCAACCATCAATCCTCAATTCTCAATACTCAATAGAATACCCTGAATTCTCATCGTTCAATACTCAATCCACAAAAATAAAATAGTCAAATCTTAACCCTCAAACATCAATTCCCAACACTCAATCCTCAACACTCAGTCCTCTTTCTTCAATCCTCCATCCTCAATACCCAATCCTCAATATTCAATCCTCAATACTCAATATGCAATCCTCAAACCTCAGTCCTCAAACCTCAATTCTGAATCCTCAATCCTGAATCCTCAATCTTCAGCCCTCAGTCCTCGGCAATCAATTGTCAATCCTCAATACTCAATAGAATATCCTCAATTCACAGTTTTCAATACTCGATACTCAATTTGGAATCTTGAAATCTCTATCCACAAACAATAATTCTCATCACTCAACCCTCAACACTCAGTCCCCAATCCTCAATATTCAATCCTCAATCCTCAATCCTCAATACTCAATCCTCATTCTTCAATCCCCAGTAATCAATCTTCAATCCTCAATCCTTAGTCCTCAATCCTCAATCCTCAATCCTCAATCCTCAACCCTCAATCCTCAATCCTCAACCTTCAATCCTCAATACTCAATCTTCAATCCTCAATCCTCCATCCTCAATCGTCAATTCTGAATCCTCAATCCTCAATCCTCATTCTTCAATCCTCAATACCCAATCCTCAATCTTCAATCCTCAATCCTCAATCCTAAATTCTCAATCCTCAATCCACAGTCCTCAGTCCTCATACCTCAATCCTCAACCCTCAGCCCTCATCCTCAATCCTCAATCCTTATCCCTCAGTCCTCAATCTTCAATCCTCAATACTCAATTTTCAATCTTCAATCCTCAACCCCAAACCCTCAATCATCAATCCTCAATCTTCAATACTCAATCCTCAATCCTCAATCCTGAATCCTCAATACTAATGCATCAATCCTCAATTCTCAATACTCAATAGAACATCCTGAATTCTCAGGATTCAATACTCAAACCTCAAACCTCAAACCTCAGCCATCATCATCAATCCTCAATCCTCAATCGTCAATCCTCAACCTTCAATCCTCAACACTCAACCATCAACCCTCAATCCTCAATCCTCAATCCTCAATCCGCAATCCTCAATCCTCAGTCATCAATCCTCAACCTTCGATACTCAATCCTCAATCCTCAATCCTCAATCCCCAATCCTCAATCCTCTTTCCTCAAACCTCAATCCTCAAACCTCAGTCCTCATCCTCAATTCTCAATCCTCAAACCTCAATCCTCAATACTCAAACCACAATCCTCAACCGTCAGACCACGTCCTCAATCCTCAACCCTCAATCCTCAATCCTCGACCTTCAATCATCAATACTCAATCTTCAATCCTCAATCCTCAATCCTCAAGCCTCATTCCTCAAACCTCAATCCTCAATCCTCAACCCTTAATCCTCAATCTTGAATCCTCATTCCCCAGTCCTCAATCTTCAATCCTCAATGCTCAATCCTCAATCCTCAATCCTCAGTCCTCAATCCCCAACCCTCAATCCTCAATCCTCAATCTTCAATCCTCAATACTCAATCTTCAATCCTCAACCCTCAATCCTCAATTCTCAATCGTCAATACTCAATCCTCAATCGCCAATCCTCAATCCCCAATCCTCAATCTTCAATCCTCAATCCTCAATTCTCAATCCTCAACCTTCAATCCTCAATACTCAATCTTCAATCCTCAATACTCAATCCTCAATCCTCAATCCTCAATCCTCAATCCTCAATCCTCAATCCTCAATATTCAACACACAACTCTCAACCATCAATCCTCAATACTCAACCATCAATCCTCAATTCTCAATACTCAATAGAATACCCTGAATTCTCATCGTTCAATACTCAATCCACAAAAATCAATAATCAAATCTCAACCCTCAAACATCAATTCTCAACACCCAATCCTCAACTCTCAGTCCTCTCTCTTCAATCCTCCATCCTCAATCCTCAATCCTCAATCTTCAATCCTCAATAATCAATCTTCAATCCTCAATCCTCAATCCTCAATCCTCAATCCTCAATCCTCAATCCTCAATCCTCAATCCTCGGTCCTCAATCCTCAATCCTCAATCCTCAACCCTCAATCCTCAATCCTCAACCTTCAATACTCAATACTCAATCTTCAATCCTCAATCCTCCATCCTCAATCGTCAATCCTGAATCCTCAATCCTCATTCTTCAATCCTCAATACCCAATCCTCAATCTTCAATCCTCAATCCTCAATCCTAAATTCTCAATCCTCAATCCACAGCCCTCAGTCCTCATACCTCAATCCTCAACCCTCAGCCCTCATCCTCAATCCTCAATCCTTATTCCTCAGTCCTCAATCTTCAATCCTCAATACTCAATTTTCAATCCTCAATCCTCAATCCTCAATCCTCAAACCTAAATCCTCAATCATCAATCCTCAATCATCAATACTCAATCCTCAATCCTCAATCCTGAATCCTCAATACTAATGCATCAATCCTCAATTCTCAATACTCAATAGAACATCCTGAATTCTCAGGATTCAATACTCAAACCTCAAACCTCAAACCTCAGCCATCATCATCAATCCTCAATCCTCAATCGTCAATCCTCAACCTTCAATCCTCAACACTCAACCTTCAACCCTCAATCCTCAATCCTCAATCATCAATCCGCAATCCTCAATCTTCAGTCATCAATCCTCAACCTTCGATACTCAATCCTCAATCCTCAATCCTCAATCCCCAACCCTCAATCCTCTTTCCTCAAACCTCAATCCTCAAACCTCAGTCCTCATCCTCAATTCTCAATCCTCAAACCTCAATCCTCAATACTCAAACCACAATCCTCAACCGTCAGACCTCGTCCTCAATCCTCAACCCTCAATCCTCAATCCTCGACCTTCAATCATCAATACTCAATCTTCAATCCTCAATCCTCAATCCTCAATCCTCATTCCTCAAACCTCAATCCTCAATCCTCAACCCTTAATCCTCAATCTTGAATCCTCAATCCCCAGTCCTCAATCTTCAATCCTCAATGCTCAATCCTCAATCCTCAACCCTCAGTCCTCAATCCTCAACCCTGAATCCTCAATCCTCAATCTTCAATCCACAATACTCAATCTTCAATCCTCAATCCTCAATTCTCAATCGTCAATACTCAATCCTCAATCGCCAATCCTCAATCCCCAATCCTCAATCTTCAATCCTCAATCCTCAATCCTCAATCCTCAACCTTCAATCCTCAATACTCAATCTTCAATCCTCAATCCTCAATCCTCAATCCTCAATCCTCAATCCTCAATCCTCAATCCTCAATCCTCAATATTCAACACACAACCCTCAACCATCAATCCTCAATACTCAACCATCAATCCTCAATTCTCAATACTCAATAGAATACCCTGAATTCTCATCGTTCAATACTCAATCCACAAAAATCAATAATCAAATCTCAACCCTCAAACATCAATTCTCAACACCCAATCCTCAACGCTCAGTCCTCTCTCTTCAATCCTCCATCCTCAATCCTCAATCCTCAATCTTCAATCCTCAATAATCAATCTTCAATCCTCAATCCTCAATCCTCAATCCTCAATCCTCAATCCTCAATCCTCAATCCTCAATCCTCGGTCCTCAATCCTCAATCCTCAATCCTCAATACTCAATCTTCAATCCTCAATCCTCAATACTCAATCCTCAATCCTCATTCTTCAATCCTCAATACACAATCCTCAATCTTCAATCCTCTATCCTCAATCCTCAATCCTCAATCCTCAATCCTCAGTCCTCAATCCTCAATCTTCAGTCCTCAATACTCAATCCTCAATCCTCAATTCTCAATCCTCAATCCTCAACCCTCAATCCTCAATCGTCAGTCTTCAATCCTCAATACTCAATCTTCAATCCTCAATCCTGAATCCTCAATCCTCAATCCTCAATCTTCAATCCCCAATACCCAATCCTCAATCTTCAATCCTGAATCCTGAATCCTCAATCCTCAATCCTCATTCTTCAATCCTCAATACTCAATAGAACATCCTGAATTCTCAGGATTCAATACTCAAACCTCAAACCTCAAACCTCAGCCCTCATCCTCAATCCTCAATACTCAATCCTCAATCCTCAAGCAACAATCCTCAACCGTCAGCCCTCGTCCTCAATCCTCAACCCTCAATCCTCAATCCTCAATCTTCAATCATCAATACTCAATCTTCAATCCTCAATCCTCAATCCTCAATCCTCATTCCTCAAACCTCAAACCACAACCCTCAATCCGTAATCCTCAATCTTCAATCCTCAATCAACAGTCCTCAATCTTCAATCCTCAATGATCAATCCTCAATCCTCAATCCTCAGTCCTCAATCCTCAATCCTCAATGCTCAATCCTCAATCCTCAGTCTTCAATCCTCAGTACTCAATCTTCAATCCTCAATCCTCAATCCTCATTCTTCAATCCTCAATACTCAATCTTCAATCCTCAATCCTCAATCCCAAATCCTCAATCCTCAATCCTCAGTCCTCAAACCTCAATTCTGAATCCTCAACCCTGTATCCTCAATCTTCAGCCCTCAGTCCTCAACAATCAGTTGTCAATCCTCAATCCTCAATAGAATATACTCAATCCACAGGTTTCAATACTCAATACTCAATCTGCAATCTTCAAATCTCTATCCACAAACATCAATCCTCATCACTCAAACCTCAACACTCTGTCCCCAATCCTCAATCTTCAATTCTCGATCATCAATCCCAAATCCTCAATCCTCAATCCTCAGTCCTCAAACCTCAATTCTGAATCCTCAACCCTGTATCCTCAATCTTCAGCCCTCAGTCCTCAACAATCAGTTGTCAATCCTCAATCCTCAATAGAATATACTCAATTCACAGGTTTCAATACTCAATACTCAATCTGCAATCTTCAAATCTCTATCCACAAACATCAATCCTCATCACTCAAAACTCAACACTCTGTCCCCAATCCTCAATCTTCAATTCTCGATCATCAATCCTCAATCCTCAATCCTCAATCCTCAATCCTCAATCCTCAATCTTCAATCCTCAATACTCAATCTTCAATCCTCAATCCTCAATCCTCAATCCTCAATTCTCAATCCTCAATCCTCAGTCCTGAGTCCTCAAACCTCAATCTTCAACCCTCAGACCTCATCCGCAATCCTCAATCCTCAATCCTCAATCCTCAACCCTCAATTTTCAATCCTCAAGACTCAATCTTCAATCTTCAATCCTCAGTCCTCAAACCACAATTCTGAATCCTCAATTCTGAATCCTCAATCTTCAGCCCTCAGTCCTCAACAATCAATTGTCAATCCTCAGTCCCCAATAGAATATCCTCAATTCACAGTATTCAATATTCAATCCTCAATACCCAATTTTCAATACTCAATCCGCAATCGTCATACCTCAATCCTCAATCCTCAGTCATCAATCCTCAATCTTCAATACTCAATGGTCAATCCTCAGTCCTCAATACTCAATCGTCAATCCTCAGCCCTCAATCCTCAATCCTCAATCCTCGTACCTCAAACCTCAATCCCCAATGCTCAATCCTCATTCTTCAATCCTCAATACCCAAACCTCAATCTTCAATCCTCAATCCTCAATCCTCAATTCTCAATCCTCAATCCTCAGCCCTCAGTCCTCAATCCTCAATCCCAAACCCTCAGCCCTCATCCTCAATCCTCAGTCCTTATTCCTCAGTCCTCAACCTTCAATCCTCAATACTCAATTTTCAATCCTCAATCCTCAATCCTCAATCCTCAATCCTAAATCCTCATTCATCAATCCTCAATCTTCAATACTCAATCCTCAATCCTCAATCCTGAATCCTTAATACTAAACCATGAATCCTCAATACTCAATACTCAATAGAACATCCTGAATTCTCAGGATTCAATACTCAAACCTCAAACCTCAAACCTCAGCCCTCATCCTCAATCCTCAATACTCAATCCTCAAACCTCAAGCAACAATCCTCAACCGTCAGACCTCGTCCTCAATACTCAACCCTCAATCCTCAATACTCAATCTTCAATCATCAATACTCAATCTTCAATCCTCAATCCTCAATCCTCAATCCTCATTCCTCAAACCTCAAACCACAATCCTCAATCCTTAATCCTCAATATTCAATCCTCACTCAACAGTCCTCAATCTTCAATCCTCAATGATCAATCCTCAATCCTCAATCCTCAGTCCTCAATCCTCAATCCTCAATCCTCAATCCTCAATCCTCAATATTCAATCCTCAATACTCAATCTTCAATCCTCAATCGTCAATCCTCAACCTTCAATCATCAGTCTTCAAACCTCAATACTCAATCTTCAATTCTCAATCCTCAATCTTCAATCCTCAACCCTCAATCGTCAGTCTTCAAACCTCAATACTCAATCTTCAATTCTCAATCCTCAATCCTCAATCCCGAATCCTCATTCTTCAATCCTCAATACCCAATCCTCAATCTTCAACACTTAATCCTCAATCCTCAATTCTCAATCCTCAATCGTCAGTCCTCAGTCCTCAAACCTCAGTACTCAACCCTCAGCCCTCATCCTCAATCCTCAATCCTCAATCCTCAATCCTCAATCCTCAATCTTCAATCCTCGATACTCAATCTTCAATCCTCAGTCCTCAGTCCTCAAACCTCAATTCTGAATCCTCAATCCTCAATCCTCAATCTTCAGACATCAGTCCTCAACAATCAGTCGTCAATTCTCAATCCTCAATAGAATATCATCAATTCACAGTTTTCAATACTCAATGCTCAAACTGCAATCTTCAAATATCTATCCACAAACATCAATTCTCATCACTCAACCCTCAACACTCAGTCCTCAATCCTCAATCCTCAATCCTCAATTCTCAATCTTCAATCCTCAATACTGAATCTTCAATCCTCAATCCTCAATCCTCAATCCTCAATGCTCAATCCTGAATCTTCAATCCTCAGTCCCCAATCCTCAATCCTCAATCCTCAATCCACATTCTTCAATCCTCAATACCCAATCCTCAATCTTCAATCCTCAATCCTCAATCCTCAATTCTCAATCCTCAACCCTCAGTCCTCAGATCTCAAACCTCAATCCTCAACCCTCAGCCCTCATCGTCAATCCTCAAACCTCAATCTTCAATCCTCAATCCTCAAACCACAATCCTCAACCGTCAGTCCTCGTCCTCAATCCTCAACCCTCAATACTCAATCCTCAATCTTCAATCATCAATACTCAATCTTCAATCCTCAATCCTCAATCCTCAATCCTCATTCCTCAAACCTCAATCCTCAACCCTCAGTCCTTACCCTCAATTCTCAATACTCAACCCTCAATCCTCAATCTTCAATCCTCAGTAATCAATATTTAATCCTATATCCTCAATCCACAATCCTTAATCCTTAATCCTTAATCTTCAATCCTCAATCCCCAGTCCTCAATCTTCAATCCTCAATGCTCCATCCTCAATCCCCTATCCTCAGTCCTCTGTCCTCAACCCTCAATCCCCAAACCTCAATCCTCAACCGTCAGTCCTCGTCCTCAACCCTCAACCCTCAACCCTTAATACTCAATCCTCAATCCTCAATCCTCAATCCTCAATCCTCATTCCTCAAACCTCAATCCTCAAACATCAGTCCTCATCCTCAATTCTCAATTCTCAATCCTCAATCCTCAATCCTCAACACTCTATCTTCAATCCTAAATAATCAATCTCCAATACTAGATCCTCAATCCCCAATCCTCAATCCTCAATACCCAGTGCTAAAGCTTCAATCATCGATCCTCAATTATCAATTCTCAATCCTCAGTCCTCAATCCTCTGTCCTCAAACCTCAATCCTCAACCCTCAGTCCTCGTCCTCAAACCTCAACCCTCAGTAGTCAATCCGCAATCTACACTCACCAATACTCAATCTTCAATCCCCAATCCTCAATACTCAATCCTCAATCCTCAATACTCAATCCTCAGTCCTCAGTCCTCAATCTTCAATACTCAATCCGCCAATCCTCAATATTCAACACACAACCCTCAACCATCAATCCTCAATTCTCAATACTCAGTAGAATATCCTGAATTCTCAGTTTTCAATACTCAATCCTCAATCTTCAATCTTCAAATCTCCATCCACAAACATCAATTCTCATATATCAACCCTCAACACTCAGTCCTCAGTATTCAATAATCAATCTTCAATCCTCAATCCTCAATCCTCAATCCTCAATCCTCAATCCTCAATCCTCAATCCTCAACCCTCAATCCTCAATCCTCAACCTTCAATCCTCCATACTCAATCTTCAATCCTCAATCCTCAATCCTCAATCCCCAATACTCATTCTTCAATCCTCAGTACCCAATCCTCAATCTTCAATAGTCAATCCTCAATCCTCAATTCTCAATCCTCAATCCTCAGTCCTCAGTCCTCAAACCTCAATCCTCAACCCTCAGCCCTCATCCTCAATCCTCAATCCTTATTCCTCAGTCCTCAACCTTCAATCCTCAATACTCAATTTTCAATCCTCAATCCTCAATCCTCAATCCTCAATCCTCAATCCTAAATCCTCATCCATCAATCCTCAATCTTCAATACTCAATCCTCAATCCTCAGCCCTGAATCCTTAATACTAAACCATCAATCCTCAATTCTCAATACTCAATAGAACATCCTGAATTCTCAGGATTCAATACTCAAACCTCAAACCTCAAACCTCAGCCATCATCCTCAACCTTCAATCCTCAATCCTCAATCCTCAATCCTCATTCCTCAAACATCAATCTTCCACCCTCAGTCGTTATCCTCAATTCTCAATTCTCAATCCTCAATCCTCAAACCTCAATCTTCAATCCTCAATAATCAATATTCAATCCTGGATCCTCAGTCCCCAATCCTCAATCCTTAATCCTCAATCTTCAATCCTCAATCCCCAGTCCTCAATCTTCAATACTTAATGCTCCATCCTCAATCCTCTATCCTCAGTCGTCAGTCCTCAACCCTCAATCTTGAAACATCAAAACTCAACCGTCAGTCCTCGTCCTCAACCCTCAACACTCAATCCTCAATCCTCAATCTTCAATCATCAATACACAACCTTTAATCCTCAATCCTCAGTCCTCAATACTCAACCATCAATCATCAATTCTCAATACTCAATAGAATATCCTGAATTCTCAGGATTCAATACTCAAACATCAAACCTCAAACCTCATCCCTCATCCTCAATCCTCAATACTCAATCCTCAACCTTCAACCCTCAATACTCAACACTCAAACTTGAATCCTCAATCCTCAATCCTCAATCCTCAATCCTCAATCCTTATTCTTCAGTCCTCAACCTTCAATCCTCAATACTCAATTTTCAATCCTCAACCCTCAGTCCTCAATCCTCAATCCTAAATCCTCAATCATCAATCCTCAATCTTCAGTACTCAATCCTCAATCCTCAATCCTGAATCCTCAATACTAAAGCGTCAATGCTCAATTCTCAATACTCAATAGAACATCCTGAATTCTCAGGATTCAATACCCAAACCTCAAACCTCAAACCTCAGCCATCATCCTCAATCCTCAATCCTCAATCGTCAATCCTCAACCTTCAATCCTCAACACTCAACCTTCAACCCTCAATCCTCAATCCTCAATCGTCAACCCGCAATCCTCAATCCTCAGTCATCAATCCTCAACCTTCAATACTCAATCCTCAATCCTCAATCCTCAATCCCCAATCCTCAATCCTCATTCCTCAAACCTCAATCCTCAAACCTCAGCCCTCATCCTCAATTCTCAATCCTCAATCCTCAATCCTCAAGCCACAATCCTCAACCGTCAGTCCTCGTCCTCAATCCTCAACCCTCAATCATCAATCCTCAATCCTCAATCCTCAACCCTCAATCTTCAATCCTCAAGTCTCAATCTTCAATCTTCAATCCTCAGTCCTCAAACCACAATTCTGAATCCTCAATCCTGAATCCTCAAGCTTCAGCCCTCAGTCCTCAACAATCAGTTGTCAATCCTCAGTCCCCAATAGAATATCTTCAATTCACAGTATTCAATACTCAATACTCAACCTGCAATCTTCAAATCTCTATCCACAAACATCAATCCTCATCACTCAAACCTCAACACTCAGTCCCCAATCCTCAATCTTCAATTCTCGATCCTCAATCCTCAATCCTCAATCCTCAATCCTCAATCCTCAATCCTTATCCCTCAGTCCTCAATCATCAATACTCAATCTTCAATCCTCAATCCTCAATCCTCAATCCTCATTCCTCAAACCTCATTCCTCAATCCTCAATCCTTAATCATCAATCTTGAATCCTCAATCCCCAGTCCTCAATCTTCAATCCTCAATGCTCAATCCTCAATCCTCAATCCTCAGTCCTCAATCCTCAATCCTCAATCCTCAATCCTCAATCTTCAATCCTCAGTACTCAATCTTCAATCCTTAATCCTCAATTCTCAATCGTCAATACTCAATCCTCAATCGCCAATCCTCAATCCCCAATCCTGAATCTTCAATCCTCAATCCTCAATCCCCAATCCTCAACCTTCAATCCTCAATACTCAATCTTCAATCCTCAATCCTCAATCCTCAATCCTCAATCCTCGATCCTCAATCCTCAATATTCAACACACAACCCTCAACCATCAATCCTCAATTCTCAATACTCACTAGAATACCCTGAATTCTCATCGTTCAATACTCAATCCACAAAAATCAATAATCAAATCTCAACCCTCAAACATCAATTCCCAACACTCAATCCTCAACACTCAGTCCTCTTTCTTCAATCCTCCATCCTCAATACCCAATCCTCAATATTCAATCCTCAATACTCAATATTCAATCCTCAAACCTCAGTCCTCAAACCTCAATTCTGTATCCTCAATCCTGAATCGTCAATCTTCAGCCCTCAGTCCTCGACAATCAATTGTCAATCCTCAATCCTCAATAGAATATCCTCAATTCACAGTTTTCAATACTCGATACTCAATTTGGAATCTTGAAATCTCTATCCACAAACAATAATTCTCATCACTCAACCCTCAACACTCAGTCCCCAATCCTCAATATTCAATCCTCAATCCTCAATCCTCAATACTCAATCCTCAATCTTCAATCCCCAGTAATCAATCTTCAATCCTCAATCCTTAGTCCTCAATCCTCAATCCTCAATCCTCAATCCTCAACCCTCAATCCTCAATCCTCAACCTTCAATCCTCAATACTCAATTTCAATCCTCAATCCTCCATCCTCAATCGTCAATCCTGAATCCTCAATCCTCATTCTTCAATCCTCAATACCCAATCCTCAATCTTCAATCCTCAATCCTCAATCCTACATTCTCAATCCTCAATCCACAGTCCTCAGTCCTCAAACCTCAATCCTCAACCCTCAGCCCTCATCCTCAATCCTCAATCCTTATTCCTCAGTCCTCAATCTTCAATCCTCAATACTCAATTTTCAATCCTCAATCCTCAGTCCTCAATCCTCAATCTTCAGTCCTCAATACTCAATCATCAATCCTCAATTCTCAATCCTCAATCCTCAACCCTCAATCCTCAATCGTCAGTCTTCAATCCTCATTACTCAATCTTCAATCCTCAATCATGAATCCTCAATCCTCAATCCTCAATCTTCAATCCCCAATACCCAATCCTCAGTCTTCAATCCTCAATCCTGAATCCTCAATCCTCAATCCTCATTCTTCAATCCTCAATACTCAATAGAACATCCTGAATTCTCAGGATTCAATACTCAAACCTCAAACCTCAAACCTCAGCCCTCATCGTCAATCCTCAATACTCAATCCTCAATCCTCAAGCAGCAATCCTCAACCGTCAGTCCTCGTCCTCAATCCTCAACCCTCAATCCTCAATCCTCAATCTTCAATCATCAATACTCAATCTTCAATCCTCAATCCTCAATCCTCAATCTTCAATCCTCATTCCTCAAACCGCAAACCACAATCCTCAATCCTTAATCCTCAATCTTCAATCCTCAATCAACAGTCCTCAATCTTCAATCCTCAATGATCAATCCTCAATCCTCAATCCTCAGTCCTCAATCCTCAATCCTCAATCCTCAATCCTCAATCATCAATCTTCAATCCTCAATACTCAATCTTCAATCCTCAATCCTCAATCCTCAATCTTCAATCCTCAATACTCAATCTTCAATCCTCAATCCTCAATCCTAAATCCTCAAGCCTCAATCCTCAGTCCTCAAACCTCAACTCTGAATCCTCAACCCTGAATCCTCAATCTTCAGCCCTCAGTCCTCAACAATCAGTTGTCAATCCTCAATCCTCAATAGAATATACTCAATTCACAGGTATCAATACTCAATACTCAATCTGCAATCTTCAAATCTCTATCCACAAACATCAATCCTCATCACTCAAACCTCAACACTCAGTCCCCAATCCTCAATCTTCAATTCTCGAACCTCAATCCTCAATCCTCAATCCTCAATCCTCAGTCTTCAATCCTCAGTCCTGAGTCCTCAAACCTCAATCTTCAACCCTCAGCCCTCATCCTCAATCCTCAATCCTCAATCCTCAATCCTCAATCCTCAACCCTCAATCTTCAATCCTCAAGACTCAATCTTCAATCTTCAATCCTCAGTCCTCAAACCACAATTCTGAATCCTCAATCCTGAATCCTCAATCTTCAGCCCTCAGTCCTCAACAATCAGTTGTCAATCCTCAGTCCCCAATAGAATATCCTCAATTCACAGTATTCAATACTCAATACTCAACCTGCAATCTTCAAATCTCTATCCACAAACATCAATCCTCATCACTCAAACCTCAACACTCAGTCCCCAATCCTCAATCTTCAATTCTCGATCCTCAATCCTCAATCCTCAATCCTCAATCCTCAATCTTCTATCCTCAATACTCAATCTTCAATCCTCAATCCTCAATCCTCGATCCTCAATCCTCAATCCTCAATCGTCAATCTCCAATCCTGAATACTCAATCTTCAATCCTCAATCCTCAATCGCCCATCGTCAATCCTCATTTTTCAATCCTCAATACCCTATCCTCAATCTTCAATCCTCAATCCTCAATCCTCAATTCTCAATCCTCAATCCTCAGTCCTGAGTCCTCAAACCTCAATCTTCAACCCTCAGCCCTCATCCTCAATCCTCAATCCTCAATCCTCAATCCTCAACTCTCAATCTTCAATCCCCAAGACTCAATCTTCAATCTTCAATCCTCAGTCTTCAAACCACAATTCTGAATCCTCAATCCTGAATCCTCAATCTTCAGCCCTCAGTCCTCAACAATCAGTTGTCAATCCTCAGTCCCCAATAGAATATCCTCAATTCACAGTATTCAATACTCAATACTCAATCATTAATCCTCAATCCTCAATCCTCAATCTTCAATCCTCAATCCTCAATCCTCAATCCTCAATCCTCAATCCTCATTCATCAATCCTCAATCTTCAATACTCAATCCTCAATCCTCAATCCTGAATCCTTAATACTAAACCATCAATCCTCAATACTCAATACCCAATAGAACATCCGGAATTCTCAGGATTCAATACTCAAACCTCAAACCTCATACCTCAGCCCTCATCATCAATCCTCAATACTCAATCCTCAATCCTCAAGCAACAATCCTCAACCGTCAGTCCTCGTCCTCAATCCTCAACCCTCAATCCTCAATCCTCAATCGTCAATCATCAATACTCAATCTTCAATCCTCAATCCTCAATCTTCAATCCTCATTCCTCAAACCGCAAACCACAATCCTCAATCCTTAATCCTCAATCTTCAATCCTCAATCAACAGTCCTCAATCTTCAATCCTCAATGATCAATCCTCAATCCTCAATCCTCAGTCCTCAATCCTCAATCCTCAATCCTCAATCCTCAATCCTCAATCCTCAATCTTCAATCCTCAATACTCAATCTTCTATCCTCAATCCTCAATCCTCAATCTTCAATCCTCAATACTCAATCTTCAATCCCCAATCCTCAATCCTAAATCCTCAAGCCTCAATCCACAGTCCTCAAACCTCAACTCTGAATCCTCAACCCTGAATCCCCAATCTTCAGCCCTCAGTCCTCAACAATCAGTTGTCAATCCTCAATCCTCAATAGAATATACTCAATTCACAGGTTTCAATACTCAATACTCAATCTGCAATCTTCAAAGCTCTATCCACAAACATCAATCCTCATCACTCAAACCTCAACACTCAGTCCCCAATCCTCAATCTTCAATTCTCGAACCTCAATTCTCAATCCTCAATCCTCAATCCTCAATCTTCAATCCTCAGTCCTGAGTCCTCAAACCTCAATCTTCAACCCTCAGCCCTCATCCTCAATCCTCAATCCTCAATCCTCAATCCTCAACCCTCAATCTTCAATCCTCAAGACTCAATCTTCAATCTTCAATCCTCAGTCCTCAAACCACAATTCTGAATCCTCAATCCTGAATCCTCAATCTTCAGCCCTCAGTCCTCAACAATCAGTTGTCAATCCTCAGTCCCCAATAGAATATCCTCAATTCACAGTATTCAATACTCAATACTCAATCTGCAATCTTCAAATCTCTATCCACAAACATCAATTCTCATCACTCAACCCTCAACACTCAGTCCTCAATGTTCAATACTCAATCCTCAATTCTCAATCTTCAATCCTCAATACTCAATCATTAATCCTCAATCCTCAATCCTCAATCTTCAATCCTCAATCCTCGATCCTCAATCCTCAATCCTAAATCCTCATTCATCAATCCTCAATCTTCAATACTCAATCCTCAATCCTCAATCCTGAATCCTTAATACTAAACCATCAATCCTCAATACTCAATACCCAATAGAACATCCGGAATTCTCAGGATTCAATACTCAAACCTCAAACCTCATACCTCAGCCCTCATCATCAATCCTCAATACTCAATCCTCAATCCTCAAGCAACAATCCTCAACCGTCAGTCCTCGTCCTCAATCCTCAACCCTCAATCCTCAATCCTCAATCGTCAATCATCAATACTCAATCTTCAATCCTCAATCCTCAATCTTCAATCCTCATTCCTCAAACCGCAAACCACAATCCTCAATCCTTAATCCTCAATCTTCAATCCTCAATCAACAGTCCTCAATCTTCAATCCTCAATGATCAATCCTCAATCCTCAATCCTCAGTCCTCAATCCTCAATCCTCAATCCTCAATCCTCAATCCTCAATCCTCAATCTTCAATCCTCAATACTCAATCTTCTATCCTCAATCCTCAATCCTCAATCTTCAATCCTCAATACTCAATCTTCAATCCCCAATCCTCAATCCTAAATCCTCAAGCCTCAATCCACAGTCCTCAAACCTCAACTCTGAATCCTCAACCCTGAATCCCCAATCTTCAGCCCTCAGTCCTCAACAATCAGTTGTCAATCCTCAATCCTCAATAGAATATACTCAATTCACAGGTTTCAATACTCAATACTCAATCTGCAATCTTCAAAGCTCTATCCACAAACATCAATCCTCATCACTCAAACCTCAACACTCAGTCCCCAATCCTCAATCTTCAATTCTCGAACCTCAATCCTCAATCCTCAATCCTCAATCCTCAATCTTCAATCCTCAGTCCTGAGTCCTCAAACCTCAATCTTCAACCCTCAGCCCTCATCCTCAATCCTCAATCCTCAATCCTCAATCCTCAACCCTCAATCTTCAATCCTCAAGACTCAATCTTCAATCTTCAATCCTCAGTCCTCAAACCACAATTCTGAATCCTCAATCCTGAATCCTCAATCTTCAGCCCTCAGTCCTCAACAATCAGTTGTCAATCCTCAGTCCCCAATAGAATATCCTCAATTCACAGTATTCAATACTCAATACTCAATCTGCAATCTTCAAATCTCTATCCACAAACATCAATTCTCATCACTCAACCCTCAACACTCAGTCCTCAATGTTCAATACTCAATCCTCAATTCTCAATCTTCAATCCTCAATACTCAATCATTAATCCTCAATCCTCAATCCTCAATCTTCAATCCTCAATCCTCAATCCTCAATCCTCAATCCTAAATCCTCATTCATCAATCCTCAATCTTCAATACTCAATCCTCAATCCTCAATCCTGAATCCTTAATACTAAACCATCAATCCTCAATACTCAATACCCAATAGAACATCCGGAATTCTCAGGATTCAATACTCAAACCTCAAACCTCATACCTCAGCCCTCATCATCAATCCTCAATACTCAATCCTCAATCCTCAAGCAACAATCCTCAACCGTCATTCCTCGTCCTCAATCCTCAACCCTCAATCCTCAATCCTCAATCGTCAATCATCAATACTCAATCTTCAATCCTCAATCCTCAATCTTCAATCCTCATTCCTCAAACCGCAAACCACAATCCTCAATCCTTAATCCTCAATCTTCAATCCTCAATCAACAGTCCTCAATCTTCAATCCTCAATGATCAATCCTCAATCCTCAATCCTCAGTCCTCAATCCTCAATCCTCAATCCTCAATCCTCAATCCTCAATCATCAATCCTCAATACTCAATCTTCTATCCTCAATCCTCAATCCTCAATCCTCAATCCTCAACCCTCAATCTTCAATCCTCAAGACTCAATCTTCAATCTTCAATCCTCAGTCCTCAAACCACAATTCTGAATCCTCAATCCTGAATCCTCAATCTTCAGCCCTCAGTCCTCAACAATCAGTTGTCAATCCTCAGTCCCCAATAGAATATCCTCAATTCACAGTATTCAATACTCAATACTCAACCTGCAATCTTCAAATCTCTATCCACAAACATCAATCCTCATCACTCAAACCTCTACACTCAGTCCCCGATCCTCAATCTTCAATTCTCGATCCTCAATCCTCAATCCTCAATCCTCAATCCTCAATCCTCAATCCTCAATCTTCTATCCTCAATACTCAATCTTCAATCCTCAATCCTCAATCCTCGATCATCAATCCTCAATCCTCAATCGTCAATCTCCGATCCTGAATACTCAATCTTCAATCCTCAATCCTCAATCGCCCATCGTCAATCCTCATTCTTCAATCCTCAATACCCTATCCTCAATCCTCAATCCTCAATCCTCAATCCTCAGTCCTCAATCCTCAATCTTCAGTCCTCACATACTCAATCCTCAATCCTCAATTCTCAATCCTCAATCCTCAACCCTCAATCCTCAATCGTCAGTCTTCAATCCTCAATACTCAATCTTCAATCCTCAATCCTGAATCCTCAATCCTCAATCCTCAATCTTCAATCCCCAATACCCAATCCTCAATCTTCAATCCTGAATCCTGAATCCTCAATCCTCAATCCTCATTCTTCAATCCTCAATACTCAATAGAACATCCTGAATTCTCAGGATTCAATACTCAAACCTCAAACCTCAAACCTCAGCCCTCATCCTCAATCCTCAATACTCAATCCTCAATCCTCAAGCAACAATCCTCAACCGTCAGCCCTCGTCCTCAATCCTCAACCCTCAATCCTCAATCCTCAATCTTCAATCATCAATACTCAATCTTCAATCCTCAATCCTCAATCCTCAATCCTCATTCCTCAAACCTCAAACCACAACCCTCAATCCGTAATCCTCAATCTTCAATCCTCAATCAACAGTCCTCAATCTTCAATCCTCAATGATCAATCCTCAATCCTCAATCCTCAGTCCTCAATCCTCAATCCTCAATGCTCAATCCTCAATCCTCAGTCTTCAATCCTCAGTACTCAATCTTCAATCCTCAATCCTCAATCCTCATTCTTCAATCCTCAATACTCAATCTTCAATCCTCAATCCTCAATCCCAAATCCTCAATCCTCAATCCTCAGTCCTCAAACCTCAATTCTGAATCCTCAACCCTGTATCCTCAATCTTCAGCCCTCAGTCCTCAACAATCAGTTGTCAATCCTCAATCCTCAATAGAATATACTCAATCCACAGGTTTCAATACTCAATACTCAATCTGCAATCTTCAAATCTCTATCCACAAACATCAATCCTCATCACTCAAACCTCAACACTCTGTCCCCAATCCTCAATCTTCAATTCTCGATCATCAATCCCAAATCCTCAATCCTCAATCCTCAGTCCTCAAACCTCAATTCTGAATCCTCAACCCTGTATCCTCAATCTTCAGCCATCAGTCCTCAACAATCAGTTGTCAATCCTCAATCCTCAATAGAATATACTCAATTCACAGGTTTCAATACTCAATACTCAATCTGCAATCTTCAAATCTCTATCCACAAACATCAATCCTCATCACTCAAACCTCAACACTCTGTCCCCAATCCTCAATCTTCAATTCTCGATCATCAATCCTCAATCCTCGATCCTCAATCCTCAATCCTCAATCCTCAATCTTCAATCCTCAATACTCAATCTTCAATCCTCAATCCTCAATCCTCAATCCTCAATTCTCAATCCTCAATCCTCAGTCCTGAGTCCTCAAACCTCAATCTTCAACCCTCAGACCTCATCCGCAATCCTCAATCCTCAATCCTCAATCCTCAACCCTCAATTTTCAATCCTCAAGACTCAATCTTCAATCTTCAATCCTCAGTCCTCAAACCACAATTCTGAATCCTCAATTCTGAATCCTCAATCTTCAGCCCTCAGTCCTCAACAATCAATTGTCAATCTTCAGTCCCCAATAGAATATCCTCAATTCACAGTATTCAATATTCAATCCTCAATACCCAATTTTCAATACTCAATCCGCAATCGTCATACCTCAATCCTCAATCCTCAGTCATCAATCCTCAATCTTCAATACTCAATGGTCAATCCTCAGTCCTCAATACTCAATCGTCAATCCTCAGCCCTCAATCCTCAATCCTCAATCCTCGTACCTCAAACCTCAATCCCCAATGCTCAATCCTCATTCTTCAAACCTCAATACCCAAACCTCAATCTTCAATCCTCAATCCTCAATCCTCAATTCTCAATCCTCAATCCTCAGCCCTCAGTCCTCAATCCTCAATCCCAAACCCTCAGCCCTCATCCTCAATCCTCAGTCCTTATTCCTCAGTCCTCAACCTTCAATCCTCAATACTCAATTTTCAATCCTCAATCCTCAATCCTCAATCCTCAATCCTAAATCCTCATTCATCAATCCTCAATCTTCAATACTCAATCCTCAATCCTCAATCCTGAATCCTTAATACTAAACCATGAATCCTCAATACTCAATACTCAATAGAACATCCTGAATTCTCAGGATTCAATACTCAAACCTCAAACCTCAAACCTCAGCCCTCATCCTCAATCCTCAATACTCAATCCTCAAACCTCAAGCAACAATCCTCAACCGTCAGACCTCGTCCTCAATACTCAACCCTCAATCCTCAATACTCAATCTTCAATCATCAATACTCAATCTTCAATCCTCAATCCTCAATCCTCAATCCTCATTCCTCAAACCTCAAACCACAATCCTCAATCCTTAATCCTCAATATTCAATCCTCACTCAACAGTCCTCAATCTTCAATCCTCAATGATCAATCCTCAATCCTCAATCCTCAGTCCTCAATCCTCAATCCTCAATCCTCAATCCTCAATCCTCAATATTCAATCCTCAATACTCAATCTTCAATCCTCAATCGTCAATCCTCAACCTTCAATCATCAGTCTTCAAACCTCAATACTCAATCTTCAATTCTCAATCCTCAATCTTCAATCCTCAACCCTCAATCGACAGTCTTCAAACCTCAATACTCAATCTTCAATTCTCAATCCTCAATCCTCAATCCCGAATCCTCATTCTTCAATCCTCAATACCCAATCCTCAATCTTCAACACTTAATCCTCAATCCTCAATTCTCAATCCTCAATCGTCAGTCCTCAGTCCTCAAACCTCAGTACTCAACCCTCAGCCCTCATCCTCAATCCTCAATCCTCAATCCTCAATCCTCAATCTTCAATCCTCGATACTCAATCTTCAATCCTCAGTCCTCAGTCCTCAAACCTCAATTCTGAATCCTCAATCCTCAATCCTCAATCTTCAGACATCAGTCCTCAACAATCAGTCGTCAATTCTCAATCCTCAATAGAATATCATCAATTCACAGTTTTCAATACTCAATGCTCAAACTGCAATCTTCAAATATCTATCCACAAACATCAATTCTCATCACTCAACCCTCAACACTCAGTCCTCAATCCTCAATCCTCAATCCTCAATTCTCAATCTTCAATCCTCAATACTGAATCTTCAATCCTCAATCCTCAATCCTCAATCCTCAATGCTCAATCCTGAATCTTCAATCCTCAGTCCCCAATCCTCAATCCTCAATCCTCAATCCACATTCTTCAATCCTCAATACCCAATCCTCAATCTTCAATCCTCAATCCTCAATCCTCAATTCTCAATCCTCAACCCTCAGTCCTCAGATCTCAAACCTCAATCCTCAACCCTCAGCCCTCATCGTCAATCCTCAAACCTCAATCTTCAATCCTCAATCCTCAAACCACAATCCTCAACCGTCAGTCCTCGTCCTCAATCCTCAACCCTCAATACTCAATCCTCAATCTTCAATCATCAATACTCAATCTTCAATCCTCAATCCTCAATCCTCAATCCTCATTCCTCAAACCTCAATCCTCAACCCTCAGTCCTTACCCTCAATTCTCAATACTCAACCCTCAATCCTCAATCTTCAATCCTCAGTAATCAATATTTAATCCTATATCCTCAATCCACAATCCTTAATCCTTAATCCTTAATCTTCAATCCTCAATCCCCAGTCCTCAATCTTCAATCCTCAATGCTCCATCCTCAATCCCCTATCCTCAGTCCTCTGTCCTCAACCCTCAATCCCCAAACCTCAATCCTCAACCGTCAGTCCTCGTCCTCAACCCTCAACCCTCAACCCTTAATACTCAATCCTCAATCCTCAATCCTCAATCCTCAATCCTCATTCCTCAAACCTCAATCCTCAAACATCAGTCCTCATCCTCAATTCTCAATTCTCAATCCTCAATCCTCAATCCTCAACACTCTATCTTCAATCCTAAATAATCAATCTCCAATACTAGATCCTCAATCCCCAATCCTCAATCCTCAATACCCAGTGCTAAAGCTTCAATCATCGATCCTCAATTATCAATTCTCAATCCTCAGTCCTCAATCCTCTGTCCTCAAACCTCAATCCTCAACCCTCAGTCCTCGTCCTCAAACCTCAACCCTCAATAGTCAATCCGCAATCTACACTCACCAATACTCAATCTTCAATCCCCAATCCTCAATACTCAATCCTCAATCCTCAATACTCAATCCTCAGTCCTCAGTCCTCAATCTTCAATACTCAATCCGCCAATCCTCAATATTCAACACACAACCCTCAACCATCAATCCTCAATTCTCAATACTCAGTAGAATATCCTGAATTCTCAGTTTTCAATACTCAATCCTCAATCTTCAATCTTCAAATCTCCATCCACAAACATCAATTCTCATATATCAACCCTCAACACTCAGTCCTCAGTATTCAATAATCAATCTTCAATCCTCAATCCTCAATCCTCAATCCTCAATCCTCAATCCTCAATCCTCAATCCTCAACCCTCAATCCTCAATCCTCAACCTTCAATCCTCCATACTCAATCTTCAATCCTCAATCCTCAATCCTCAATCCCCAATACTCATTCTTCAATCCTCAGTACCCAATCCTCAATCTTCAATAGTCAATCCTCAATCCTCAATTCTCAATCCTCAATCCTCAGTCCTCAGTCCTCAAACCTCAATCCTCAACCCTCAGCCCTCATCCTCAATCCTCAATCCTTATTCCTCAGTCCTCAACCTTCAATCCTCAATACTCAATTTTCAATCCTCAATCCTCAATCCTCAATCCTCAATCCTCAATCCTAAATCCTCATCCATCAATCCTCAATCTTCAATACTCAATCCTCAATCCTCAGCCCTGAATCCTTAATACTAAACCATCAATCCTCAATTCTCAATACTCAATAGAACATCCTGAATTCTCAGGATTCAATACTCAAACCTCAAACCTCAAACCTCAGCCATCATCCTCAACCTTCAATCCTCAATCCTCAATCCTCAATCCTCATTCCTCAAACATCAATCTTCCACCCTCAGTCGTTATCCTCAATTCTCAATTCTCAATCCTCAATCCTCAAACCTCAATCTTCAATCCTCAATAATCAATGTTCAATCCTGGATCCTCAGTCCCCAATCCTCAATCCTTAATCCTCAATCTTCAATCCTCAATCCCCAGTCCTCAATCTTCAATACTCAATGCTCCATCCTCAATCCTCTATCCTCAGTCGTCAGTCCTCAACCCTCAATCTTGAAACATCAAAACTCAACCGTCAGTCCTCGTCCTCAACCCTCAACACTCAATCCTCAATCCTCAATCTTCAATCATCAATACACAACCTTTAATCCTCAATCCTCAGTCCTCAATACTCAACCATCAATCATCAATTCTCAATACTCAATAGAATATCCTGAATTCTCAGGATTCAATACTCAAACCTCAAACCTCAAACCTCATCCCTCATCCTCAATCCTCAATACTCAATCCTCAACCTTCAACCCTCAATACTCAACACTCAAACTTGAATCCTCAATCCTCAATCCTCAATCCTCAATCCTCAATCCTTATTCTTCAGTCCTCAACCTTCAATCCTCAATACTCAATTTTCAATCCTCAACCCTCAGTCCTCAATCCTCAATCCTAAATCCTCAATCATCAATCCTCAATCTTCAGTACTCAATCCTCAATCCTCAATCCTGAATCCTCAATACTAAAGCGTCAATGCTCAATTCTCAATACTCAATAGAACATCCTGAATTCTCAGGATTCAATACCCAAACCTCAAACCTCAAACCTCAGCCATCATCCTCAATCCTCAATCCTCAATCGTCAATCCTCAACCTTCAATCCTCAACACTCAACCTTCAACCCTCAATCCTCAATCCTCAATCGTCAACCCGCAATCCTCAATCCTCAGTCATCAATCCTCAACCTTCAATACTCAATCCTCAATCCTCAATCCTCAATCCCCAATCCTCAATCCTCATTCCTCAAACCTCAATCCTCAACCCTCAGCCCTCATCCTCAATTCTCAATCCTCAATCCTCAATCCTCAAGCCACAATCCTCAACCGTCAGTCCTCGTCCTCAATCCTCAACCCTCAATCATCAATCCTCAATCTTCAATCATCAATACTCAATCTTCAATCCTCATTCCTCAATCCTCAATCCTCATTCCTCAAACCTCAATCCTCAATCCTCAATCCTTAATCCTCAATCTTCAATCCTCAATCAGCAGTCCTCAATCCTCAATCCTCAATGCTCAATCCTCAATCCTCAATCCTCAGTCCCCAATCCTCAATCCTCAATCCTCAATCCTCAATCTTCAATCCTCAATACTCAATCTTCAATCTTCAATCCTCAATCCTCAATCCTCAATCTTCAATCTTCAATACTCAATCTTCAATCCTCAATCCTCAGTCCTCAATCCTCAATCCTCAATCCTCAATCCTCAGTCCTCAAACCTCAATTCTGAATCCTCAATCCTGAATCCGCAATCTTCAGCCCTCAGACCTCAACAATCAGTTGTCAATCCTCAATCCTCAATAGAATATCCTCAATTCACAGATTTCAATACTCAATACTCAATCTGCTATCTTCAATTCTCTATCCACAAACATCAATTCTCATCACTCAACCACCAACACTCAGTCCTCAATGTTCAATCCTCAATCCTCAACTCTCAATCTTCAATCCTCAATACTGAATCTTCAATCCTCAATCCTCAATCCTCAATCCTCAATCCTCAGTCCCCAATCCTCAATCCTCAACTCTCAATCCTCATTCTTCAATCCTCAATACCCAATCCTCAACCTTCAATCCTCAATCCTCAATCCTCAATTCTCAATCCTCAGTCCTCAGTCCTCAGTGCTCAAACCTCAATCCTCAACCCTCATCCCTCATCGTCAATCCTCAAACCTCAATCCTCAAACCTCAATCGTCAATCCTCAATCCTCAATCTTCAATCCTCAATACTCAATCTTCAATCCTCAACCCTCAATCCTCAATCCTCAATATTCAATCCTCAATACCCAATTTTCAATCCTCAATCCTCAATCCTCAATCCTCAATCCTAAATCCTCATTCATCAATCCTCAATCTTCAATACTCAATCCTCAATCCTCAATCCTGAATCCTTAATACTAAACCATCAATCCTCAATACTCAATACCCAATAGAACATCCGGAATTCTCAGGATTCAATACTCAAACCTCAAACCTCAAACCTCAGCCCTCATCATCAATCCTCAATACTCAATCCTCAATCCTCAAGCAACAATCCTCAACCGTCAGTCCTCGTCCTCAATCCTCAACCCTCAATCCTCAATCCTCAATCTTCAATCATCAATACTCAATCTTCAATCCTCAATCCTCAATCTTCAATCCTCATTGCTCAAACCGCAAACCACAATCCTCAATCCTTAATCCTCAATCTTCAATCCTCAATCAACAGTCCTCAATCTTCAATCCTCAATGATCAATCCTCAATCCTCAATCCTCAGTCCTCAATCCTCAATCCTCAATCCTCAATCCTCAATCCTCAATCTTCAATCCTCAATACTCAATCTTCAATCCTCAAACCTCAATCCTCAATCTTCAATCCTCAATACTCAATCTTCAATCCTCAATCCTCAATCCTAAATCCTCAAGCCTCAATCCTCAGACCTCAAACCTCAACTCTGAATCCTCAACCCTGAATCCTCAATCTTCAGCCCTCAGTCCTCAACAATCAGTTGTCAATCCTCAATCCTCAATAGAATATACTCAATTCACAGGTTTCAATACTCAATACTCAATCTGCAATCTTCAAGTCTCTATCCACAAACATCAATCCTCATCACTCAAACCTCAACACTCAGTCCCCAATCCCCAATCTTCAATTCTCGAACCTCAATCCTCAATCCTCAATCCTCAATCCTCAGTCTTCAATCCTCAGTCCTGAGCCCTCAAACCTCAATCTTCAACCCTCAGCCCTCATCCTCAATCCTCAATCCTCAATCCTCAATCCTCAATCCTCAACCCTCAATCTTCAATCCTCAAGTCTCAGTCTTCAATCTTCAATCCTCAGTCCTCAAACCACAATTCTGAATCCTCAATCCTGAATCCTCAAGCTTCAGCCCTCAGTCCTCAACAATCAGTTGTCAATCCTCAGTCCCCAATAGAATATCTTCAATTCACAGTATTCAATACTCAATACTCAACCTGCAATCTTCAAATCTCTATCCACAAACATCAATCCTCATCACTCAAACCTCAACACTCAGTCCCCAATCCTCAATCTTCAATTCTCGATCCTCAATCCTCAATCCTCAATCCTCAATCCTCAATCCTCAATCCTTATCCCTCAGTCCTCAATCATCAATACTCAATCTTCAATCCTCAATCCTCAATCCTCAATCCTCATTCCTCAAACCTCAATCCTCAATCCTCAATCCTTAATCATCAATCTTGAATCCTCAATCCCCAGTCCTCAATCTTCAATCCTCAATGCTCAATCCTCAATCCTCAATCCTCAGTCCTCAATCCTCAATCCTCAATCCTCAATCCTCAATCTTCAATCCTCAGTACTCAATCTTCAATCCTTAATCCTCAATTCTCAATCGTCAATACTCAATCCTCAATCGCCAATCCTCAATCCCCAATCCTGAATCTTCAATCCTCAATCCTCAATCCCCAATCCTCAACCTTCAATCCTCAATACTCAATCTTCAATCCTCAATCCTCAATCCTCAATCCTCAATCCTCGATCCTCAATCCTCAATATTCAACACACAACCCTCAACCATCAATCCTCAATGCTCAACCATCAATCCTCAATTCTCAATACTCACTAGAATACCCTGAATTCTCATCGTTCAATACTCAATCCACAAAAATCAATAATCAAATCTCAACCCTCAAACATCAATTCCCAACACTCAATCCTCAACACTCAGTCCTCTTTCTTCAATCCTCCATCCTCAATACCCAATCCTCAATATTCAATCCTCAATACTCAATATTCAATCCTCAAACCTCAGTCCTCAAACCTCAATTCTGTATCCTCAATCCTGAATCGTCAATCTTCAGCCCTCAGTCCTCGACAATCAATTGTCAATCCTCAATCCTCAATAGAATATCCTCAATTCACAGTTTTCAATACTCGATACTCAATTTGGAATCTTGAAATCTCTATCCACAAACAATAATTCTCATCACTCAACCCTCAACACTCAGTCCCCAATCCTCAATATTCAATCCTCAATCCTCAATCCTCAATACTCAATCCTCAATCTTCAATCCCCAGTAATCAATCTTCAATCCTCAATCCTTAGTCCTCAATCCTCAATCCTCAATCCTCAATCCTCAACCCTCAATCCTCAATCCTCAACCTTCAATCCTCAATACTCAATTTCAATCCTCAATCCTCCATCCTCAATCGTCAATCCTGAATCCTCAATCCTCATTCTTCAATCCTCAATACCCAATCCTCAATCTTCAATCCTCAATCCTCAATCCTACATTCTCAATCCTCAATCCACAGTCCTCAGTCCTCAAACCTCAATCCTCAACCCTCAGCCCTCATCCACAATCCTCAATCCTTATTCCTCAGTCCTCAATCTTCAATCCTCAATACTCAATTTTCAATCCTCAATCCTCAGTCCTCAATCCTCAATCTTCAGTCCTCAATACTCAATCATCAATCCTCAATTCTCAATCCTCAATCCTCAACCCTCAATCCTCAATCGTCAGTCTTCAATCCTCATTACTCAATCTTCAATCCTCAATCATGAATCCTCAATCCTCAATCCTCAATCTTCAATCCCCAATACCCAATCCTCAGTCTTCAATCCTCAATCCTGAATCCTCAATCCTCAATCCTCATTCTTCAATCCTCAATACTCAATAGAACATCCTGAATTCTCAGGATTCAATACTCAAACCTCAAACCTCAAACCTCAGCCCTCATCGTCAATCCTCAATACTCAATCCTCAATCCTCAAGCAGCAATCCTCAACCGTCAGTCCTCGTCCTCAATCCTCAACCCTCAATCCTCAATCCTCAATCTTCAATCATCAATACTCAATCTTCAATCCTCAATCCTCAATCCTCAATCCTCGTTCCTCAAACCTCAAACCACAACCCTCAATCCTTAATCCTCAATCTTCAATCCTCAATCAACAGTCCTCAATCTTCAATCCTCAATGATCAATCCTCAATCCTCAATCCTCAGTCCTCAATCCTCTATCCTCAATGCTCAATCCTCAATCCTCAATCTTCAATCCTCAATACTCAATCTTCAATCCTCAATCCTCAATCCTCAATCTTCAATCCTCAATACTCAATCTTCAATCCTCAATCCTCAATCCCAAATCCTCAATCCTCAATCCTCAGTCCTCAAACCTCAATTCTGAATCCTCAACCCTGAATCCTCAATCTTCAGCCCTCAGTCCTCAACAATCAGTTGTCAATCCTCAATCCTCAATAGAATATACTCAATTCACAGGTTTCAATACTCAATACTCAATCTGCAATCTTCAAATCTCTATCCACAAACATCAATTCTCATCACTAAACCCTCAACACTCAGTCCTCAATGTTCAATACTCAATCCTCAATACTCAATCTTCAATCTTCAATCATCAATCCTCAATCCTCAATCTTCAATCTTCAATACTCAATCCTCAATCCTCAACCCTCAGTCCTCAATCCTCAATCCTCAATCCTCAATCCTCAGTCCTCAAACCTCAATTCTGAATCCTCAACCCTGAATCCGCAATCTTCAGACCTCAGACCTCAACAATCAGTTGTCAATCCTCAATCCTCAGTAGAATATCCTCAATTCACAGATTTCAATACTCAATACTCAATCTGCAATCTTCAATTCTCTATCCACAATCATCAATTCTCATCACTCAACCACCAACACTCAGTCCTCAATGTTCAATCCTCAATTATCAACTCTCAATCTTCAATCCTCAATACTGAATCTTCAATCCTCAATCCTCAATCCTCAATCCTCAATCCTCAGTCCCCAATCCTCAATCCTCAACCCTCAATCCTCAATATTCAATCCTCAATACCCAATTTTCAATTCTCAATCCTCAATCCTCAATCCTAAATCCTCACTCATCAATCCTCAATCTTCAATACTCAATCCTCAATCCTCAATCCTGAATCCTTAATACTAAACCATCAATCCTCAATACTCAATACCCAATAGAACATGCGGAATTCTCAGGATTCAATACTCAAACCTCAAACCTCAAACCTCAGCCCTCATCATCAATCCTCAATACCCAATCCTCAATCCTCAAGCAACAATCCTCAACCGTCAGTCCTCGTCCTCAATCCTCAACCCTCAATCCTCAATCCTCAATCTTCAATCATCAATACTCAATCTTCAATCCTCAATCCTCAATCTTCAATCCTCATTCCTCAAACCGCAAACCACAATCCTCAATCCTTAATCCTCAATCTTCAATCCTCAATCAACAGTCCTCAATCTTCAATCCTCAATGATCAATCCTCAATCCTCAATCCTCAGTCCTCAATCCTCAATCCTCAATCCTCAATCCTCAATCATCAATCTTCAATCCTCAATACTCAATCTTCAATCCTCAATCCTCAATCCTCAATCTTCAATCCTCAATACTCAATCTTCAATCCTCAATCCTCAATCCTAAATCCGCAAGCCTCAATCCTCAGTCCTCAAACCTCAACTCTGAATCCTCAACCCTGAATCCTCAATCTTCAGCCCTCAGTCCTCAACAATCAGTTGTCAATCCTCAATCCTCAATAGAATATACTCAATTCACAGGTATCAATACTCAATACTCAATCTGCAATCTTCAAATCTCTATCCACAAACATCAATCCTCATCACTCAAACCTCAACACTCAGTCCCCAATCCTCAATCTTCAATTCTCGAACCTCAATCCTCAATCCTCAATCCTCAATCCTCAGTCTTCAATCCTCAGTCCTGAGTCCTCAAACCTCAATCTTCAACCCTCAGCCCTCATCCTCAATCCTCAATCCTCAATCCTCAATCCTCAATCCTCAACCCTCAATCTTCAATCCTCAAGACTCAATCTTCAATCTTCAATCCTCAGTCCTCAAACCACAATTCTGAATCCTCAATCCTGAATCCTCAATCTTCAGCCCTCAGTCCTCAACAATCAGTTGTCAATCCTCAGTCCCCAATAGAATATCCTCAATTCACAGTATTCAATACTCAATACTCAACCTGCAATCTTCAAATCTCTATCCACAAACATCAATCCTCATCACTCAAACCTCAACACTCAGTCCCCAATCCTCAATCTTCAATTCTCGATCCTCAATCCTCAATCCTCAATCCTCAATCCTCAATCTTCTATCCTCAATACTCAATCTTCAATCCTCAATCCTCAATCCTCGATCCTCAATCCTCAATCCTCAATCGTCAATCTCCAATCCTGAATACTCAATCTTCAATCCTCAATCCTCAATCGCCCATCGTCAATCCTCATTTTTCAATCCTCAATACCCTATCCTCAATCTTCAATCCTCAATCCTCAATCCTCAATTCTCAATCCTCAATCCTCAGTCCTGAGTCCTCAAACCTCAATCTTCAACCCTCAGCCCTCATCCTCAATCCTCAATCCTCAATCCTCAATCCTCAACTCTCAATCTTCAATCCCCAAGACTCAATCTTCAATCTTCAATCCTCAGTCTTCAAACCACAATTCTGAATCCTCAATCCTGAATCCTCAATCTTCAGCCCTCAGTCCTCAACAATCAGTTGTCAATCCTCAGTCCCCAATAGAATATCCTCAATTCACAGTATTCAATACTCAATACTCAATCATTAATCCTCAATCCTCAATCCTCAATCTTCAATCCTCAATCCTCAATCCTCAATCCTCAATCCTCAATCCTCATTCATCAATCCTCAATCTTCAATACTCAATCCTCAATCCTCAATCCTGAATCCTTAATACTAAACCATCAATCCTCAATACTCAATACCCAATAGAACATCCGGAATTCTCAGGATTCAATACTCAAACCTCAAACCTCATACCTCAGCCCTCAGCATCAATCCTCAATACTCAATCCTCAATCCTCAAGCAACAATCCTCAACCGTCAGTCCTCGTCCTCAATCCTCAACCCTCAATCCTCAATCCTCAATCGTCAATCATCAATACTCAATCTTCAATCCTCAACCCTCAATCTTCAATCCTCATTCCTCAAACCGCAAACCACAATCCTCAATCCTTAATCCTCAATCTTCAATCCTCAATCAACAGTCCTCAATCTTCAATCCTCAATGATCAATCCTCAATCCTCAATCCTCAGTCCTCAATCCTCAATCCTCAATCCTCAATCCTCAATCCTCAATCCTCAATCTTCAATCCTCAATACTCAATCTTCTATCCTCAATCCTCAATCCTCAATCTTCAATCCTCAATACTCAATCTTCAATCCCCAATCCTGAATCCTAAATCCTCAAGCCTCAATCCACAGTCCTCAAACCTCAACTCTGAATCCTCAACCCTGAATCCCCAATCTTCAGCCCTCAGTCCTCAACAATCAGTTGTCAATCCTCAATCCTCAATAGAATATACTCAATTCACAGGTTTCAATACTCAATACTCAATCTGCAATCTTCAAAGCTCTATCCACAAACATCAATCCTCATCACTCAAACCTCAACACTCAGTCCCCAATCCTCAATCTTCAATTCTCGAACCTCAATCCTCAATCCTCAATCCTCAATCCTCAATCTTCAATCCTCAGTCCTGAGTCCTCAAACCTCAATCTTCAACCCTCAGCCCTCATCCTCAATCCTCAATCCTCAATCCTCAATCCTCAACCCTCAATCTTCAATCCTCAAGACTCAATCTTCAATCTTCAATCCTCAGTCCTCAAACCACAATTCTGAATCCTCAATCCTGAATCCTCAATCTTCAGCCCTCAGTCCTCAACAATCAGTTGTCAATCCTCAGTCCCCAATAGAATATCCTCAATTCACAGTATTCAATACTCAATACTCAATCTGCAATCTTCAAATCTCTATCCACAAACATCAATTCTCATCACTCAACCCTCAACACTCAGTCCTCAATGTTCAATACTCAATCCTCAATTCTCAATCTTCAATCCTCAATACTCAATCATTAATCCTCAATCCTCAATCCTCAATCTTCAATCCTCAATCCTCAATCCTCAATCCTCAATCCTAAATCCTCATTCATCAATCCTCAATCTTCAATACTCAATCCTCAATCCTCAATCCTGAATCCTTAATACTAAACCATCAATCCTCAATACTCAATACCCAATAGAACATCCGGAATTCTCAGGATTCAATACTCAAACCTCAAACCTCATACCTCAGCCCTCATCATCAATCCTCAATACTCAATCCTCAATCCTCAAGCAACAATCCTCAACCGTCAGTCCTCGTCCTCAATCCTCAACCCTCAATCCTCAATCCTCAATCGTCAATCATCAATACTCAATCTTCAATCCTCAATCCTCAATCTTCAATCCTCATTCCTCAAACCGCAAACCACAATCCTCAATCCTTAATCCTCAATCTTCAATCCTCAATCAACAGTCCTCAATCTTCAATCCTCAATGATCAATCCTCAATCCTCAATCCTCAGTCCTCAATCCTCAATCCTCAATCCTCAATCCTCAATCCTCAATCATCAATCCTCAATACTCAATCTTCTATCCTCAATCCTCAATCCTCAATCCTCAATCCTCAACCCTCAATCTTCAATCCTCAAGACTCAATCTTCAATCTTCAATCCTCAGTCCTCAAACCACAATTCTGAATCCTCAATCCTGAATCCTCAATCTTCAGCCCTCAGTCCTCAACAATCAGTTGTCAATCCTCAGTCCCCAATAGAATATCCTCAATTCACAGTATTCAATACTCAATACTCAACCTGCAATCTTCAAATCTCTATCCACAAACATCAATCCTCATCACTCAAACCTCTACACTCAGTCCCCGATCCTCAATCTTCAATTCTCGATCCTCAATCCTCAATCCTCAATCCTCAATCCTCAATCCTCAATCCTCAATCTTCTATCCTCAATACTCAATCTTCAATCCTCAATCCTCAATCCTCGATCATCAATCCTCAATCCTCAATCGTCAATCTCCGATCCTGAATACTCAATCTTCAATCCTCAATCCTCAATCGCCCATCGTCAATCCTCATTCTTCAATCCTCAATACCCTATCCTCAATCCTCAATCCTCAATCCTCAATCTTCAATCCTCAATACTCAATCTTCAATCTTCAATCCTCAATCCTCAATCCTCAATCTTCAATCTTCAATACTCAATCTTCAATCCTCAATCCTCAGTCCTCAATCCTCAATCCTCAATCCTCAATCCTCAATCCTCAGTCCTCAAACCTCAATTCTGAATCCTCAATCCTGAATCCGCAATCTTCAGCCCTCAGACCTCAACAATCAGTTGTCAATCCTCAATCCTCAATAGAATATCCTCAATTCACAGATTTCAATACTCAATACTCAATCTGCAATCTTCAATTCTCTATCCACAAACATCAATTCTCATCACTCAACCACCAACACTCAGTCCTCAATGTTCAATCCTCAATCCTCAACTCTCAATCTTCAATCCTCAATACTGAATCTTCAATCCTCAATCCTCAATCCTCAATCCTCAATCCTCAGTCCCCAATCCTCAATCCTCAACTCTCAATCCTCATTCTTCAATCCTCAATACCCAATCCTCAACCTTCAATCCTCAATCCTCAATCCTCAATTCTCAATCCTCAATCCTCAGTCCTCAGTGCTCAAACCTCAATCCTCAACCCTCATCCCTCATCGTCAATCCTCAAACCTCAATCCTCAAACCTCAATAGTCAATCCTCAGTCCTCAATCTTCAATCCTCAATACTCAATCTTCAATCCTCAACCCTCAATCCTCAATCCTCAATATTCAATCCTCAATACCCAATTTTCAATCCTCAATCCTCAATCCTCAATCCTCAATCCTAAATCCTCATTCATCAATCCTCAATCTTCAATACTCAATCCTCAATCCTCAATCCTGAATCCTTAATACTAAACCATCAATCCTCAATACTCAATACCCAATAGAACATGCGGAATTCTCAGGATTCAATACTCAAACCTCAAACCTCAAACCTCAGCCCTCATCATCAATCCTCAATACTCAATCCTCAAACCTCAAGCAACAATCCTCAACCGTCAGTCCTCGTCCTCAATCCTCAACCCTCAATCCTCAATCCTCAATCTTCAATCATCAATACTCAATCTTCAATCCTCAATCCTCAATCTTCAATTCTCATTCCTCAAACCGCAAACCACAATCCTCAATCCTTAATCCTCAATCTTCAATCCTCAATCAACAGTCCTCAATATTCAATACTCAATGATCAATCCTCAATCCTCAATCCTCAGTCCTCAATCCTCAATCCTCAATCCTCAATCCTCAATCATCAATCTTCAATCCTCAATACTCAATCTTCAATCCTCAATCCTCAATCCTCAATCTTCAATCCTCAATACTCAATATTCAATCCTCAATCCTCAATCCTAAATCCTCAAGCCTCAATCCTCAGTCCTCAAACCACAATTCTGAATCCTCAATCCTGAATCCTCAATCTTCAGCCCTCAGTCCTCAACAATCAGTTGTCAATCCTCAGTCCCCAATAGAATATCCTCAATTCACAGTATTCAATACTCAATACTCAACCTGCAATCTTCAAATCTCTATCCACAAACATCAATCCTCATCACTCAAACCTCTACACTCAGTCCCCGATCCTCAATCTTCAATTCTCGATCCTCAATCCTCAATCCTCAATCCTCAATCCTCAATCCTCAATCCTCAATCTTCTATCCTCAATACTCAATCTTCAATCCTCAATCCTCAATCCTCGATCATCAATCCTCAATCCTCAATCGTCAATCTCCGATCCTGAATACTCAATCTTCAATCCTCAATCCTCAATCGCCCATCGTCAATCCTCATTCTTCAATCCTCAATACCCTATCCTCAATCCTCAATCCTCAATCCTCAATCTTCAATCCTCAATACTCAATCTTCAATCTTCAATCCTCAATCCTCAATCCTCAATCTTCAATCTTCAATACTCAATCTTCAATCCTCAATCCTCAGTCCTCAATCCTCAATCCTCAATCCTCAATCCTCAATCCTCAGTCCTCAAACCTCAATTCTGAATCCTCAATCCTGAATCCGCAATCTTCAGCCCTCAGACCTCAACAATCAGTTGTCAATCCTCAATCCTCAATAGAATATCCTCAATTCACAGATTTCAATACTCAATACTCAATCTGCAATCTTCAATTCTCTATCCACAAACATCAATTCTCATCACTCAACCACCAACACTCAGTCCTCAATGTTCAATCCTCAATCCTCAACTCTCAATCTTCAATCCTCAATACTGAATCTTCAATCCTCAATCCTCAATCCTCAATCCTCAATCCTCAGTCCCCAATCCTCAATCCTCAACTCTCAATCCTCATTCTTCAATCCTCAATACCCAATCCTCAACCTTCAATCCTCAATCCTCAATCCTCAATTCTCAATCCTCAATCCTCAGTCCTCAGTGCTCAAACCTCAATCCTCAACCCTCATCCCTCATCGTCAATCCTCAAACCTCAATCCTCAAACCTCAATAGTCAATCCTCAGTCCTCAATCTTCAATCCTCAATACTCAATCTTCAATCCTCAACCCTCAATCCTCAATCCTCAATATTCAATCCTCAATACCCAATTTTCAATCCTCAATCCTCAATCCTCAATCCTCAATCCTAAATCCTCATTCATCAATCCTCAATCTTCAATACTCAATCCTCAATCCTCAATCCTGAATCCTTAATACTAAACCATCAATCCTCAATACTCAATACCCAATAGAACATGCGGAATTCTCAGGATTCAATACTCAAACCTCAAACCTCAAACCTCAGCCCTCATCATCAATCCTCAATACTCAATCCTCAAACCTCAAGCAACAATCCTCAACCGTCAGTCCTCGTCCTCAATCCTCAACCCTCAATCCTCAATCCTCAATCTTCAATCATCAATACTCAATCTTCAATCCTCAATCCTCAATCTTCAATTCTCATTCCTCAAACCGCAAACCACAATCCTCAATCCTTAATCCTCAATCTTCAATCCTCAATCAACAGTCCTCAATATTCAATCCTCAATGATCAATCCTCAATCCTCAATCCTCAGTCCTCAATCCTCAATCCTCAATCCTCAATCCTCAATCATCAATCTTCAATCCTCAATACTCAATCTTCAATCCTCAATCCTCAATCCTCAATCTTCAATCCTCAATACTCAATATTCAATCCTCAATCCTCAATCCTAAATCCTCAAGCCTCAATCCTCAGTCCTCAAACCTCAACTCTGAATCCTCAACTCTGAATCCTCAACCTTCAGCCCTCAGTCCTCAACAATCAGTTGTCAATCCTCAGTCCCCAATAGAATATCCTCAATTCACAGTATTCAATACTCAATACTCAACCTGCAATCTTCAAATCTCTATCCACAAACATCAATCCTCATCACTCAAACTTCAACACTCAGTCCCCAATCCTCAATCTTCAATTCTCGATCCTCAATCCTCAATCCTCAATCCTCAATCCTCAATCCTCAATCCTCAATCTTCTATCCTCAATACTCAATCTTCAATCCTCAATCCTCAATCCTCGATCCTCAATCCTCAATCCTCAATCGTCAATCTCCAATCCTGAATACTCAATCTTCAATCCTCAATCCTCAATCGCCCATCGTCAATCCTCATTTTTCAATCCTCAATACCCTATCCTCAATCTTCAATCCTCAATCCTCAATCCTCAATTCTCAATCCTCAATCCTCAGTCCTGAGTCCTCAAACCTCAATCTTCAACCCTCAGCCCTCATCCTCAATACTCAATCCTCAATCCTCAATCCTCAACCCTCAATCTTCAATCCTCAAGACTCAATCTTCAATCTTCAATCCTCAGTCCTCAAACCACAATTCTGAATCCTCAATCCTGAATCCTCAATCTTCAGCCCTCAGTCCTCAACAATCAGTTGTCAATCCTCAGTCCCCAATAGAATATCCTCAATTCAGAGTATTCAATACTCAATACTCAATCTGCAATCTTCAAATCTCTATCCACAAACATCAATTCTCATCACTCAACCCTCAACACTCAGTCCTCAATGTTCAATACTCAATCCTCAATTCTCAATCTTCAATCCTCAATACTCAATCATTAATCCTCAATCCTCAATCCTCAATCTTCAATCCTCAATCCTCAATCCTCAATCCTCAATCCTAAATCCTCATTCATCAATCCTCAATCTTCAATACTCAATCCTCAATCCTCAATCCTGAATCCTTAATACTAAACCATCAATCCTCAATACTCAATACCCAATAGAACATCCGGAATTCTCAGGATTCAATACTCAAACCTCAAACCTCATACCTCAGCCCTCATCATCAATCCTCAATACTCAATCCTCAATCCTCAAGCAACAATCCTCAACCGTCAGTCCTCGTCCTCAATCCTCAACCCTCAATCCTCAATCCTCAATCGTCAATCATCAATACTCAATCTTCAATCCTCAATCCTCAATCTTCAATCCTCATTCCTCAAACCGCAAACCACAATCCTCAATCCTTAATCCTCAATCTTCAATCCTCAATCAACAGTCCTCAATCTTCAATCCTCAATGATCAATCCTCAATCCTCAATCCTCAGTCCTCAATCCTCAATCCTCAATCCTCAATCCTCAATCCTCAATCATCAATCCTCAATACTCAATCTTCTATCCTCAATCCTCAATCCTCAATCCTCAATCCTCAACCCTCAATCTTCAATCCTCAAGACTCAATCTTCAATCTTCAATCCTCAGTCCTCAAACCACAATTCTGAATCCTCAATCCTGAATCCTCAATCTTCAGCCCTCAGTCCTCAACAATCAGTTGTCAATCCTCAGTCCCCAATAGAATATCCTCAATTCACAGTATTCAATACTCAATACTCAACCTGCAATCTTCAAATCTCTATCCACAAACATCAATCCTCATCACTCAAACCTCTACACTCAGTCCCCGATCCTCAATCTTCAATTCTCGATCCTCAATCCTCAATCCTCAATCCTCAATCCTCAATCCTCAATCCTCAATCTTCTATCCTCAATACTCAATCTTCAATCCTCAATCCTCAATCCTCGATCATCAATCCTCAATCCTCAATCGTCAATCTCCGATCCTGAATACTCAATCTTCAATCCTCAATCCTCAATCGCCCATCGTCAATCCTCATTCTTCAATCCTCAATACCCTATCCTCAATCCTCAATCCTCAATCCTCAATCTTCAATCCTCAATACTCAATCTTCAATCTTCAATCCTCAATCCTCAATCCTCAATCTTCAATCTTCAATACTCAATCTTCAATCCTCAATCCTCAGTCCTCAATCCTCAATCCTCAATCCTCAATCCTCAATCCTCAGTCCTCAAACCTCAATTCTGAATCCTCAATCCTGAATCCGCAATCTTCAGCCCTCAGACCTCAACAATCAGTTGTCAATCCTCAATCCTCAATAGAATATCCTCAATTCACAGATTTCAATACTCAATACTCAATCTGCAATCTTCAATTCTCTATCCACAAACATCAATTCTCATCACTCAACCACCAACACTCAGTCCTCAATGTTCAATCCTCAATCCTCAACTCTCAATCTTCAATCCTCAATACTGAATCTTCAATCCTCAATCCTCAATCCTCAATCCTCAATCCTCAGTCCCCAATCCTCAATCCTCAACTCTCAATCCTCATTCTTCAATCCTCAATACCCAATCCTCAACCTTCAATCCTCAATCCTCAATCCTCAATTCTCAATCCTCAATCCTCAGTCCTCAGTGCTCAAACCTCAATCCTCAACCCTCATCCCTCATCGTCAATCCTCAAACCTCAATCCTCAAACCTCAATAGTCAATCCTCAGTCCTCAATCTTCAATCCTCAATACTCAATCTTCAATCCTCAACCCTCAATCCTCAATCCTCAATATTCAATCCTCAATACCCAATTTTCAATCCTCAATCCTCAATCCTCAATCCTCAATCCTAAATCCTCATTCATCAATCCTCAATCTTCAATACTCAATCCTCAATCCTCAATCCTGAATCCTTAATACTAAACCATCAATCCTCAATACTCAATACCCAATAGAACATGCGGAATTCTCAGGATTCAATACTCAAACCTCAAACCTCAAACCTCAGCCCTCATCATCAATCCTCAATACTCAATCCTCAAACCTCAAGCAACAATCCTCAACCGTCAGTCCTCGTCCTCAATCCTCAACCCTCAATCCTCAATCCTCAATCTTCAATCATCAATACTCAATCTTCAATCCTCAATCCTCAATCTTCAATTCTCATTCCTCAAACCGCAAACCACAATCCTCAATCCTTAATCCTCAATCTTCAATCCTCAATCAACAGTCCTCAATATTCAATCCTCAATGATCAATCCTCAATCCTCAATCCTCAGTCCTCAATCCTCAATCCTCAATCCTCAATCCTCAATCATCAATCTTCAATCCTCAATACTCAATCTTCAATCCTCAATCCTCAATCCTCAATCTTCAATCCTCAATACTCAATATTCAATCCTCAATCCTCAATCCTAAATCCTCAAGCCTCAATCCTCAGTCCTCAAACCTCAACTCTGAATCCTCAACTCTGAATCCTCAACCTTCAGCCCTCAGTCCTCAACAATCAGTTGTCAATCCTCAGTCCCCAATAGAATATCCTCAATTCACAGTATTCAATACTCAATACTCAACCTGCAATCTTCAAATCTCTATCCACAAACATCAATCCTCATCACTCAAACTTCAACACTCAGTCCCCAATCCTCAATCTTCAATTCTCGATCCTCAATCCTCAATCCTCAATCCTCAATCCTCAATCCTCAATCCTCAATCTTCTATCCTCAATACTCAATCTTCAATCCTCAATCCTCAATCCTCGATCCTCAATCCTCAATCCTCAATCGTCAATCTCCAATCCTGAATACTCAATCTTCAATCCTCAATCCTCAATCGCCCATCGTCAATCCTCATTTTTCAATCCTCAATACCCTATCCTCAATCTTCAATCCTCAATCCTCAATCCTCAATTCTCAATCCTCAATCCTCAGTCCTGAGTCCTCAAACCTCAATCTTCAACCCTCAGCCCTCATCCTCAATACTCAATCCTCAATCCTCAATCCTCAACCCTCAATCTTCAATCCCCAAGACTCAATCTTCAATCTTCAATCCTCAGTCTTCAAACCACAATTCTGAATCCTCAATCCTGAATCCTCAATCTTCAGCCCTCAGTCCTCAACAATCAGTTGTCAATCCTCAGTCCCCAATAGAATATCCTCAATTCACAGTATTCAATACTCAATACTCAATCTGCAATCTTCAAATCTCTATCCAGAAACATCAATTCTCATCACTCAACCCTCAACACTCAGTCCTCAATGTTCAATACTCAATCCTCAATTCTCAATCTTCAATCCTCAATACTCAATCATTAATCCTCAATCCTCAATCCTCAATCTTCAATCCTCAATCCTCAATCCTCAATCCTCAATCCTAAATCCTCATTCATCAATCCTCAATCTTCAATACTCAATCCTCAATCCTCAATCCTGAATCCTTAATACTAAACCATCAATCCTCAATACTCAATACCCAATAGAACATCCGGAATTCTCAGGATTCAATACTCAAACCTCAAACCTCATACCTCAGCCCTCATCATCAATCCTCAATACTCAATCCTCAATCCTCAAGCAACAATCCTCAACCGTCAGTCCTCGTCCTCAATCCTCAACCCTCAATCCTCAATCCTCAATCGTCAATCATCAATACTCAATCTTCAATCCTCAATCCTCAATCTTCAATCCTCATTCCTCAAACCGCAAACCACAATCCTCAATCCTTAATCCTCAATCTTCAATCCTCAATCAACAGTCCTCAATCTTCAATCCTCAATGATCAATCCTCAATCCTCAATCCTCAGTCCTCAATCCTCAATCCTCAATCCTCAATCCTCAATCCTCAATCTTCAATCCTCAATACTCAATCTTCTATCCTCAATCCTCAATCCTCAATCCTCAATCCTCAACCCTCAATCTTCAATCCTCAAGACTCAATCTTCAATCTTCAATCCTCAGTCCTCAAACCACAATTCTGAATCCTCAATCCTGAATCCTCAATCTTCAGCCCTCAGTCCTCAACAATCAGTTGTCAATCCTCAGTCCCCAATAGAATATCCTCAATTCACAGTATTCAATACTCAATACTCAACCTGCAATCTTCAAATCTCTATCCACAAACATCAATCCTCATCACTCAAACCTCAACACTCAGTCCCCAATCCTCAATCTTCAATTCTCGATCCTCAATCCTCAATCCTCAATCCTCAATCCTCAATCCTCAATCCTCAATCTTCTATCCTCAATACTCAATCTTCAATCCTCAATCCTCAATCCTCGATCATCAATCCTCAATCCTCAATCGTCAATCTCCAATCCTGAATACTCAATCTTCAATCCTCAATCCTCAATCGCCCATCGTCAATCCTCATTCTTCAATCCTCAATACCCTATCCTCAATCCTCAATCCTCAATCCTCAATCTTCAATCCTCAATACTCAATCTTCAATCTTCAATCCTCAATCCTCAATCCTCAATCTTCAATCTTCAATACTCAATCTTCAATCCTCAATCCTCAGTCCTCAATCCTCAATCCTCAATCCTCAATCCTCAATCCTCAGTCCTCAAACCTCAATTCTGAATCCTCAATCCTGAATCCGCAATCTTCAGCCCTCAGACCTCAACAATCAGTTGTCAATCCTCAATCCTCAATAGAATATCCTCAATTCACAGATTTCAATACTCAATACTCAATCTGCAATCTTCAATTCTCTATCCACAAACATCAGTTCTCATCACTCAACCACCAACACTCAGTCCTCAATGTTCAATCCTCAATCCTCAACTCTCAATCTTCAATCCTCAATACTGAATCTTCAATCCTCAATCCTCAATCCTCAATCCTCAATCCTCAGTCCCCAATCCTCAATCCTCCACTCTCAATCCTCATTCTTCAATCCTCAATACCCAATCCTCAACCTTCAATCCTCAATCCTCAATCCTCAATTCTCAATCCTCAATCCTCAGTCCTCAGTGCTCAAACCTCAATCCTCAACCCTCATCCCTCATCGTCAATCCTCAAACCTCAATCCTCAAACCTCAATCGTCAATCCTCAATCCTCAATCTTCAATCCTCAATACTCAATCTTCAATCCTCAACCCTCAATCCTCAATCCTCAATATTCAATCCTCAATACCCAATTTTCAATCCTCAATCCTCAATCCTCAATCCTCAATCCTAAATCCTCATTCATCAATCCTCAATCTTCAATACTCAATCCTCAATCCTCAATCCTGAATCCTTAATACTAAACCATCAATCCTCAATACTCAATACCCAATAGAACATGCGGAATTCTCAGGATTCAATACTCAAACCTCAAACCTCAAACCTCAGCCCTCATCATCAATCCTCAATACTCAATCCTCAATCCTCAAGCAACAATCCTCAACCGTCAGTCCTCGTCCTCAATCCTCAACCCTCAATCCTCAATCCTCAATCTTCAATCATCAATACTCACTCTTCAATCCTCAATCCTCAATCCTAAATCCTCAAGCCTCAATCCTCAGTCCTCAAACCTCAACTCTGAATCCTGAACCCTGAATCCTCAATCTTCAGCCCTCAGTCCTCAACAATCAGTTGTCAATCCTCAATCCTCAATAGAATATACTCAATTCACAGGTTTCAATACTCAATACTCAATCTGCAATCTTCAAATCTCTATCCACAAACATCAATCCTCATCACTCAAACCTCAACACTCAGTCCCCAATCCTCAATCTTCAATTCTCGAACCTCAATCCTCAATCCTCAATCCTCAATCCTCAGTCTTCAATCCTCAGTCCTGAGTCCTCAAACCTCAATCTTCAACCCTCAGCCCTCATCCTCAATCCTCAATCCTCAATCCTCAATCCTCAATACTCAACCCTCAATCTTCAATCCTCAAGACTCAATCTTCAATCTTCAATCCTCAGTCCTCAATTTCCAATACTCCATCCGCAATCATCAATCCTCAATCCTGAATCCTCAGTCATCAATCCTCAATCTTCAATACTCAATCGTCAATCCCCAGTCCTCAATCCTGAATCCTCAAACCTCGTACCTCAAACCTCAATCCTCAACCCTCAGGCCTCATCCTCAATCCTCAATTCTCAATCCGCAATCCTCAACACTCAAGCTTCAATCCTCAATAATCAACATCCAATCCTAGACCCCCAATCCCCAATCCTCAATCCTTAATCCTCAACCTTCAATCCTCAATCCCCAGTCCTCAATCTTCAATCCTCAATGCCCAGTCCTCAATCCTCAATCCTCAGTCCTCAATCCTCAATCCTCAATCCTCAATTCTCAATCTTCAATCCTCAATACTCAATCTTCAATCCTCAATCCTCAATTCTCAATCGTCAATACTCAATCCTCAATCGTCAATCCTCAATCCCCAATCCCCAATCCTCAATCTTCAATCCTCAATCCTCAATTCTAAATCATCAATACACCACCTTCAATCCTCAATACTCAATCTTCAATCCTCAATCCTCAATCCTCAACCTCAATCCTCAATCTTCAGTCCTCAATACTCAATCTTCAATCCTCAATCCTCAGTCCTCAAACCTCAATTCTGAATCCTCAAACCTGAATCCTCAATCTTCAGCCCTCAGACCTCAACAATCAGTTGTCAATATTCAATCCTCTATAGAATATCCTCAATTCACAGTTTTCAATACTCAATACTCAATCTGCAATCTTCAAATCTCTATCCACAAACATCAATTCTCATCACTCAACCATCAACACTCAGTCCTCAATGTTCAATCCTCAATCCTCAACTCTCAATCTTCAATCCTCAATACTGAATCTTCAATCCTCAATCCTCAATCCTCAATCCTCAATCCTCGGTCCCCAAGCCTCAATCCTCAATCCTCAATCCTCATTCTTCAATCCACAATACCCAATCCTCAATCTTCAATCCTCAATCCTCAATCCTCAATTCTCAATCCTCAACCCTCAGACATCATCCTCAAACCTCAGTCCTCATCCTCAATTCTCAATTCTCAATCCTCAATCCTCAGTCCTCAATCTTCAATCCTCAATAATCAATTTCCAATCCTAGATCCTCAATCCCCAATCCTCAATCCTTAATCCTCTATCTTCAATCCTCAATACTCAATCTTCAATCCTCAGTCCTCAGTCCTCAATCCTCAATTCTGAATTCTCAATCCTGAATCCTCAATCTTCAGCCCTCAGCCCTCAACAATCAGTTGTCAATTCTCAATCCTCAATAGAATATCATCAATTCACAGTTTTCAATACTCAATACTCAATCTGCAATCTTTAAATCTCTATCCACAAACACCAATTCTTATCACTCAACCCTCAACACTCAGTCCCCAGTCCTCAATTTTCAATCCTCAATCCTCAATCCTCTATCCTCAATCCTCAATCCTCAATCCTCAATCCTCAATCTTCAATCCTCAATACTCAATCATCAATCCTCAATCCTCAGCCCTCAATCCTCAAACCTCAACCCTCAACCCTCATCCCTCATCCTCAATCCTCGATCCTCAATCCTCAATCCTCAATCTTCAATCCTCAATACTCAATCCTCAATCCTCAATCCTCAATCCTCAATCCTCAGTCCTCAAACCTCAATTCTGAACCCTCAACCCTGAATCCTCAATCTTCAGCCCTCAGTCCTCAACAATCAGTTGTCAATCCTCAATCCTCAATAGAATATCCTCAATTCACAGGTTTCGATACTCAGTACTCAATCTGCAATCTTCAAATCTCTATCCACAAACATCAATCCTCATCACTCAACACTCAACACTCAGTCCCCAATCCTCATTCTTCAATTCTCAATCCTCAATCCTCAATCCTCAACCCTCAATCCTCAATCCTCAATCTTCAATCCTCAATACTCAATCTTCAATCCTCAATCCTCAATCCTCGATCCTCAATCCTCAATCCTCAATCGTCAATCTCCAATCCTGAATACTCAATCTTCAATCCTCAGTCCTCAATCGCCCATCCTCAATCATCATTCTTCAATCCTCAATACCCTATCCTCAATCTTCAATCCTCAATCCTCAATCCTCAATTCTCAATCCTCAATCCTCAGTCCTGAGTCCTCAAACCTCAATCTTCAACCCTCAGCCCTCATCCACAATCCTCAATCCTCAATCCTCAATCCTCAACCCTCAACCTTCAATCCTCAATACTCAATCTTCAATCTTCAATTCTCAGACCTCAAACCACAATTCTGAATCCTCAATCCTGAATCCTCAATCTTCAGCCCTCAGTCCTCAACAATCACTTGTCAATCCTCAATCCCCAATAGAATATCCTCAGTTCACAGTATTAAATACTCAATACTCAATCTGCAATCTTCAAATCTCTATCCTCAAACATCAATTCTCATCACTCAACCGTCAACACTCAGTCCTCAATGTTCAATCCTCAATACCCAATCATTAATCCTCAATCCTCAATCCTCAGTCTTCAATCCTCAAGCCCCAATATTCAATCCTCAATCCGCAATCCTCAATCATCAATCCTCAATCTTCAATACTCAGTCCTCAATCCTCAATCCTCAATCCTCAATCCTCAATCATCAATCCTCAATCTTCAATCCTCAATGCTCAACCTTTAATCCTCAATCCTCAATCCTCAATCTTCAATCCTCAGTCCTCAATCCTCAATCCTCAATGCTCAATCCTCAATACTCAATCCTCAATCCTCAATATTCAATCCTCAATACTCAATCTTCAATCCTCAGTCCTCAATCTTCAATACTCAATCCGCCAATCCGCAATATTCAACACACAACCCTCAAACATCAATCCTCAATACTCAACCATCAATCCAAAATTCCCAATACTCAATAGAATATCCTGAATTCTCAGCTTTCAATACTCAATCCTCAATCTTAAATCTTCAAATCTCCATCCACAAACATCAATTCTCATCAATCAACCTTCAACACTCAGTCCCCAATCCTCAATCTTCAATCCTCAATCCTCAATTCTCAATCCTCAATCCTCAACCCTCAATCCTGAATCCTCAATCCTCAATCCTCATTCTTCAATCCTCAATACCCAATCCTCAATCTTCAATCCTCAATCCTCAATCCTCAATCTTCAATCCTCAATCCTGAATCCTCAATCCTCAATCCTCATTCTTCAATCCTTAATACCCAAATCTCAATCTTCAATCCTCAATCCTCAATCCTCAATTCTCTAAACTCAATCCTCAGACCTCTGTCCTCAAACCTCAATCCTCAACCCTCAGCCCTCATCCTCAATCCTCAATCCTCAACCTCACTCCTCAATCTTCAATCCTCAATACTCAATCCTCAATCCTCAATCCTCAGTCCTCAAACCACAATTCTGAATCCTCAATCTTCAGCCCTCAGACCTCAACAATCAGTTGTCAATATTCAATCCTCTATAGAATATCCTCAATTCACAGTTTTCAATACTCAATACTCAATCTGCAATCTTCAAATCTCCATCCACAGACATAAATTCTCATCACTCAACCCTCAACACTCAGCCCTCAACGTTCAATCCTCAATCCTCAATTCTCAATCTTCGATCCTCAATACTGATTCTTCAATCCTCAATCCTCAATCCTCAATCCTCAATCCTCAATCCTGAATATTCAATCCTCAGTCCCCAATCCTCAATCCTCAATCCACAATCCTCATTCTTCAATCCTCAATACCCAATCCTCAATCTTCAATCCTCAATCCTCAATCCTCAATTCTCAATCCTCAATCCTCAGTCCTCAGACATCAAACCTCAATCCTCAACCCTTAGCCCTCATCGTCAATCCTCAAACCTCAATCCTCAGTCCTCAATCCTCAATGCTCAATCCTCAATCCTCAATCCTCAGTCCTCAATCCTCAATCCTCAATCCTCAATCTTCAATCTTCAATCCTCAATACTCAATCTTCAATCCTCAATCCTCAATTCTCAATCGTCAATACTCAATCCTCAATCCTCAATCCTCAATCCTCAATCCTCAATCCTCAATCCTCATTCTTCAATCCTCAATACCCAATCCTCAGTACTCAATCCTCAATCTTCAATCCTCAATACTCAATCATCAATCCTCAATTCTCAATCCTCAATCCTCAACCCTCAATCCTGAATCCTCAATCCTCAATCCTCATTCTTCAATCCTCAATACCCAATCCTCAATCTTCAATCCTCAATCCTCAATCCTCAATCTTCAATCCTCAATCCTGAATCCTCAATCCTCAATCCTCATTCTTCAATCCTTAATACCCAAATCTCAGTCTTCAATCCTCAATCCTCAATCCTCAATTCTCTAAACTCAATCCTCAGTCCTCAGTCCTCAAACCTCAATCCTCAACCCTCAGCCCTCATCCTCAATCCTCAATCCTCAACCTCAATCCTCAATCTTCAATCCTCAATACTCAATCCTCAATCCTCAATCCTCAGTCCTCAAACCTCAATTCTGAATCCTCAATCCTGAATCCTCAATCTTCAGCCCTCAGACCTCAACAATCAGTTGTCAATATTCAATCCTCTATAGAATATCCTCAATTCACAGTTTTCAATACTCAATACTCAATCTGCAATCTTCAAATCTCTATCCACAAACATCAATTCTCATCACTCAACCATCAACACTCAGTCCTCAATGTTCAATCCTCAATCCTCAACTCTCAATCTTCAATCCTCAATACTGAATCTTCAATCCTCAATCCTCAATCCTCAATCCTCAATCCTCGGTCCCCAAGCCTCAATCCCCAATCCTCAATCCTCATTCTTCAGTCCACAATACCCAATCCTCAATCTTCAATCCTCAATCCTCAATCCTCAATTCTCAATCCTCAATCCTCAGTCCTCATTCCTCAGACCTCAAACCTCAATCCTCAACCCTCAGCCCTCATCGTCAATCCTCAAACCTCAATCCTCAATCCTCAATCGTCAATCCTCAATCCCCAATCTTCAATCCTCAATACTCAATCTTCAATCCTCTATCCTCAATCCTCAATCCTCAATATTCAATATTCAACACACAATTTACAATACTCAATCTGCAATCATCATACCTCAATCCTCAATCCTCAGTCATGAATCCTCAATCTTCAATACTCAATGGTCAAACCTCAGTCCACAATACTCAATCGTCAATCCTCAGTCCTCAAACCTCAATCCTCAACCCTCAGACATCATCCTCAAACCTCAGTCCTCATCCTCAATTCTCAATTCTCAATCCTCAATCCTCAATCCTCAGTCCTCAATCTTCAATCCTCAATAATCAATTTCCAATCCTAGATCCTCAATCCCCAATCCTCAATCCTTAATCCTCTATCTTCAATCCTCAATACTCAATCTTCAATCCTCAGTCCTCAGTCCTCAATCCTCAATTCTGAATTCTCAATCCTGAATCCTCAATCTTCAGCCCTCAGCCCTCAACAATCAGTTGTCAATTCTCAATCCTCAATAGAGTATCATCAATTCACAGTTTTCAATACTCAATACTCAATCTGCAATCTTTAAATCTCTATCCACAAACACCAATTCTTATCACTCAACCCTCAACACTCAGTCCCCAGTCCTCAATTTTCAATCCTCAATCTTCAATCCTCTATCCTCAATCCTCTATCCTCAATCCTCAATCCTCAATCTTCAATCCTCAATACTCAATCATCAATCCTCAATCCTCAATCCTCAGTCCCCAATCCTCAATCCTCAACTCTCAATCCTCATTCTTCAATCCTCAATACCCAATCCTCAACCTTCAATCCTCAATCCTCAATCCTCAATTCTCAATCCTCAATCCTCAGTCCTCAGTGCTCAAACCTCAATCCTCAACCCTCATCCCTCATCGTCAATCCTCAAACCTCAATCCTCAAACCTCAATCGTCAATCCTCAATCCTCAATCTTCAATCCTCAATACTCAATCTTCAATCCTCAACCCTCAATCCTCAATCCTCAATATTCAATCCTCAATACCCAATTTTCAATCCTCAATCCTCAATCCTCAATCCTCAATCCTAAATCCTCATTCATCAATCCTCAATCTTCAATACTCAATCCTCAATCCTCAATCCTGAATCCTTAATACTAAACCATCAATCCTCAATACTCAATACCCAATAGAACACGCGGAATTCTCGGGATTCAATACTCAAACCTCAAACCTCAAACCTCAGCCCTCATCATCAATCCTCAATACTCAATCCTCAATCCTCAAGCAACAATCCTCAACCGTCAGTCCTCGTCCTCAATCCTCAACCCTCAATCCTCAATCCTCAATCTTCAATCATCAATACTCAATCTTCAATCCTCAATCCTCAATCTTCAATCCTCATTCCTCAAACCGCAAACCACAATCCTCAATCCTTAATCCTCAATCTTCAATCCTCAATCCTCAATCTTCAATCCTCATTCCTCAAACCGCAAACCACAATCCTCAATCCTTAATCCTCAATCTTCAATCCTCAATCAACAGTCCTCAATCTTCAATCCTCAATGATCAATCCTCAATCCTCAATCCTCAGTCCTCAATCCTCAATCCTCAATCCTCAATCCTCAATCATCAATCTTCAATCCTCAATACTCAATCTTCAATCCTCAATCCTCAATCCTCAATCTTCAATCCTCAATACTCAATCTTCAATCCTCAATCCTAAATCCTCAAGCCTCAATCCTCAGTCCTCAAACCTCAACTCTGAATCCTCAACCCTGAATCCTCAATCTTCAGCCCTCAGTCCTCAACAATCAGTTGTCAATCCTCAATCCTCAATAGAATATACTCAATTCACAGGTTTCAATACTCAATGCTCAATCTGCAATCTTCAAATCTCTATCCACAAACATCAATCCTCATCACTCAAACCTCAACACTCAGTCCCCAATCCTCAATCTTCAATTCTCGAACCTCAATCCTCAATCCTCAATCCTCAATCCTCAGTCTTCAATCCTCAGTCCTGAGTCCTCAAACCTCAATCTTCAACCCTCAGCCCTCATCCTCAATCCTCAATCCTCAATCCTCAATCCTCAATCCTCAACCCTCAATCTTCAATCCTCAAGACTCAATCTTCAATCTTCAATCCTCAGTCCTCAAACCACAATTCTGAATCCTCAATCCTGAATCCTCAATCTTCAGCCCTCAGTCCTCAACAATCAGTTGTCAATCCTCAGTCCCCAATAGAATATCCTCAATTCACAGTATTCAATACTCAATACTCAACCTGCAATCTTCAAATCTCTATCCACAAACATCAATCCTCATCACTCAAACTTCAACACTCATTCCCCAATCCTCAATCTTCAATTCTCGATCCTCAATCCTCAATCCTCAATCCTCAATCCTCAATCCTCAATCCTCAATCTTCTATCCTCAATACTCAATCTTCAATCCTCAATCCTCAATCCTCGATCCTCAAACCTCAATCCTCAATCGTCAATCTCCAATCCTGAATACTCAATCTTCAATCCTCAATCCTCATTCGCCCATCGTCAATCCTCATTTTTCAATCCTCAATACCCTATCCTCAATCTTCAATCCTCAATCCTCAATCCTCAATTCTCAATCCTCAATCCTCAGTCCTGAGTCCTCAAACCTCAATCTTCAACCCTCAGCCCTCATCCTCAATCCTCAATCCTCAATCCTCAATCCTCAACCCTCAATCTTCAATCCCCAAGACTCAATCTTCAATCTTCAATCCTCAGTCTTCAAACCACAATTCTGAATCCTCAATCCTGAATCCTCAATCTTCAGCCCTCAGTCCTCAACAATCAGTTGTCAATCCTCAGTCCCCAATAGAATATCCTCAATTCACAGTATTCAATACTCAATACTCAATCTGCAATCTTCAAATCTCTATCCACAAACATCAATTCTCATCACTCAACCCTCAACACTCAGTCCTCAATGTTCAATACTCAATCCTCAATTCTCAATCTTCAATCCTCAATACTCAATCATTAATCCTCAATCCTCAATCCTCAATCTTCAATCCTCAATCCTCAATCCTCAATCCTCAATCCTAAATCCTCATTCATCAATCCTCAATCTTCAATACTCAATCCTCAATCCTCAATCCTGAATCCTTAATACTAAACCATCAATCCTCAATACTCAATACCCAATAGAACATGCGGAATTCTCAGGATTCAATACTCAAACCTCAAACCTCAAACCTCAGCCCTCATCATCAATCCTCAATACTCAATCCTCAATCCTCAAGCAACAATCCTCAACCGTCAGTCCTCGTCCTCAATCCTCAACCCTCAATCCTCAATCCTCAATCTTCAATCATCAATACTCAATCTTCAATCCTCAATCCTCAATCTTCAATCCTCATTCCTCAAACCGCAAACCACAATCCTCAATCCTTAATCCTCAATCTTCAATCCTCAATCAACAGTCCTCAATCTTCAATCCTCAATGATCAATCCTCAATCCTCAATCCTCAGTCCTCAATCCTCAATCCTCAATCCTCAATCCTCAATCATCAATCTTCAATCCTCAATACTCAATCTTCAATCCTCAATCCTCAATCCTCAATCTTCAATCCTCAATACTCAATCTTCAATCCTCAATCCTCAATCCTAAATCCTCAAGCCACAATCCTCAGTCCTCAAACCTCAACTCTGAATCCTCAACCCTGAATCCTCAATCTTCAGCCCTCAGTCCTCAACAATCAGTTGTCAATCCTCAATCCTCAATAGAATATACTCAATTCACAGGTTTCAATACTCAATACTCAATCTGCAATCTTCAAATCTCTATCCACAAACATCAATCCTCATCACTCAAACCTCAACACTCAGTCCCCAATCCTCAATCTTCAATTCTCGAACCTCAATCCTCAATCCTCAATCCTCAATCCTCAGTCTTCAATCCTCAGTCCTGAGTCCTCAAACCTCAATCTTCAACCCTCAGCCCTCATCCTCAATCCTCAATCCTCAATCCTCAATCCTCAATCCTCAACCCTCAATCTTCAATCCTCAAGACTCAATCTTCAATCTTCAATCCTCAGTCCTCAAACCACAATTCTGAATCCTCAATCCTGAATCCTCAATCTTCAGCCCTCAGTCCTCAACAATCAGTTGTCAATCCTCAGTCCCCAATAGAATATCCTCAATTCACAGTATTCAATACTCAATACTCAACCTGCAATCTTCAAATCTCTATCCACAAACATCAATCCTCATCACTCAAACTTCAACACTCAGTCCCCAATCCTCAATCTTCAATTCTCGATCCTCAATCCTCAATCCTCAATCCTCAATCCTCAATCCTCAATCTTCTATCCTCAATACTCAATCTTCAATCCTCAATCCTCAATCCTCAATCCTAAATCTTCAATCCTCAATACTCAATCTTCAATCCTCAATCCTCAATCCTCAATCTTCAATCCTCAATACTCAATCTTCAATACTAAATCCTCAATCCTAAATCCTCAATCCTCAATCCTCAGTCCTCAAACCTCAATTCTGAATCCTCAACCCTGAATCCTCAATCTTCAGCCCTCAGTCCTCAACAATCAGTTGTCAATCCTCTATTCTCAATAGAATATACTCAATTCACAGGTTTCAATACTCAATAGTCAATCTGCAATCTTCAAATCTCTATCCACAAACATCAATCCTCATCACTCAAACCTCAACACTCAGTCCCCAATCCTCAATCTTCAATTCTCGATCCTCAATCCTCAATCCTCAATCCTCAATACTCAATCCTCAATCCTCAACCTTCAATCCTCAATACTCAATCTTCAATCCTCAGTCCTCAATCCTCGATCCTCAATCCTCAATCCTCAATCGTCAACCTCCAATCCTGAATACTCAATGTTCAATCCTCAATCCTCAATCGCCCATCGTCAATCCTCATTCTTCAATCCTCAATACCCAATCCTCAATCTTCAATCCTCAATCCTCAATCCTCAATTCTCAATCCTCAATCCTCAGTCCTGAGTCCTCAAACCTCAATCTTCAACCCTCAGCCCTCATCCACAATCCTCAATCCTCAATCCTCAATCCTCAACCCTCAATCTTCAATCCTCAATACTCAATCTTCAATCTTCAATTCTCAGACCTCAAACCACAATTCTGAATCCTCAATCCTGAATCCTCAATCTTCAGCCCTCAGTCCTCAACAATCACTTGTCAATCCTCAATCCCCAATAGAATATCCTCAGTTCACAGTATTAAATACTCAATACTCAATCTGCAATCTTCAAATCTCTATCCTCAAACATCAATTCTCATCACTCAACCGTCAACACTCAGTCCTCAATGTTCAATCCTCAATACCCAATCATTAATCCTCAATCCTCAATCCTCAGTCTTCAATCCTCAAGCCCCAATATTCAATCCTCAATCCGCAATCCTCAATCATCAATCCTCAATCTTCAATACTCAGTCCTCAATCCTCAATCCTCAATCCTCAATCCTCAATCATCAATCCTCAATCTTCAATCCTCAATGCTCAACCTTTAATCCTCAATCCTCAATCCTCAATCTTCAATCCTCAGTCCTCAATCCTCAATCCTCAATGCTCAATCCTCAATACTCAATCCTCAATCCTCAATATTCAATCCTCAATACTCAATCTTCAATCCTCAGTCCTCAATCTTCAATACTCAATCCGCCAATCCGCAATATTCAACACACAACCCTCAAACATCAATCCTCAATACTCAACCATCAATCCAAAATTCCCAATACTCAATAGAATATCCTGAATTCTCAGCTTTCAATACTCAATCCTCAATCTTAAATCTTCAAATCTCCATCCACAAACATCAATTCTCATCAATCAACCTTCAACACTCAGTCCCCAATCCTCAATCTTCAATCCTCAATCCTCAATTCTCAATCCTCAATCCTCAACCCTCAATCCTGAATCCTCAATCCTCAATCCTCATTCTTCAATCCTCAATACCCAATCCTCAATCTTCAATCCTCAATCCTCAATCCTCAATCTTCAATCCTCAATCCTGAATCCTCAATCCTCAATCCTCATTCTTCAATCCTTAATACCCAAATCTCAATCTTCAATCCTCAATCCTCAATCCTCAATTCTCTAAACTCAATCCTCAGACCTCTGTCCTCAAACCTCAATCCTCAACCCTCAGCCCTCATCCTCAATCCTCAATCCTCAACCTCACTCCTCAATCTTCAATCCTCAATACTCAATCCTCAATCCTCAATCCTCAGTCCTCAAACCACAATTCTGAATCCTCAATCTTCAGCCCTCAGACCTCAACAATCAGTTGTCAATATTCAATCCTCTATAGAATATCCTCAATTCACAGTTTTCAATACTCAATACTCAATCTGCAATCTTCAAATCTCCATCCACAGACATAAATTCTAATCACTCAACCCTCAACACTCAGCCCTCAACGTTCAATCCTCAATCCTCAATTCTCAATCTTCGATCCTCAATACTGATTCTTCAATCCTCAATCCTCAATCCTCAATCCTCAATCCTCAATCCTGAATATTCAATCCTCAGTCCCCAATCCTCAATCCTCAATCCACAATCCTCATTCTTCAATCCTCAATACCCAATCCTCAATCTTCAATCCTCAATCCTCAATCCTCAATTCTCAATCCTCAATCCTCAGTCCTCAGACATCAAACCTCAATCCTCAACCCTTAGCCCTCATCGTCAATCCTCAAACCTCAATCCTCAGTCCTCAATCCTCAATGCTCAATCCTCAATCCTCAATCCTCAGTCCTCAATCCTCAATCCTCAATCCTCAATCTTCAATCTTCAATCCTCAATACTCAATCTTCAATCCTCAATCCTCAATTCTCAATCGTCAATACTCAATCCTCAATCCTCAATCCTCAATCCTCAATCCTCAATCCTCAATCCTCATTCTTCAATCCTCAATACCCAATCCTCAGTACTCAATCCTCAATCTTCAATCCTCAATACTCAATCATCAATCCTCAATTCTCAATCCTCAATCCTCAACCCTCAATCCTGAATCCTCAATCCTCAATCCTCATTCTTCAATCCTCAATACCCAATCCTCAATCTTCAATCCTCAATCCTCAATCCTCAATCTTCAATCCTCAATCCTGAATCCTCAATCCTCAATCCTCATTCTTCAATCCTTAATACCCAAATCTCAGTCTTCAATCCTCAATCCTCAATCCTCAATTCTCTAAACTCAATCCTCAGTCCTCAGTCCTCAAACCTCAATCCTCAACCCTCAGCCCTCATCCTCAATCCTCAATCCTCAACCTCAATCCTCAATCTTCAATCCTCAATACTCAATCCTCAATCCTCAATCCTCAGTCCTCAAACCTCAATTCTGAATCCTCAATCCTGAATCCTCAATCTTCAGCCCTCAGACCTCAACAATCAGTTGTCAATATTCAATCCTCTATAGAATATCCTCAATTCACAGTTTTCAATACTCAATACTCAATCTGCAATCTTCAAATCTCTATCCACAAACATCAATTCTCATCACTCAACCATCAACACTCAGTCCTCAATGTTCAATCCTCAATCCTCAACTCTCAATCTTCAATCCTCAATACTGAATCTTCAATCCTCAATCCTCAATCCTCAATCCTCAATCCTCGGTCCCCAAGCCTCAATCCCCAATCCTCAATCCTCATTCTTCAGTCCACAATACCCAATCCTCAATCTTCAATCCTCAATCCTCAATCCTCAATTCTCAATCCTCAATCCTCAGTCCTCATTCCTCAGACCTCAAACCTCAATCCTCAACCCTCAGCCCTCATCGTCAATCCTCAAACCTCAATCCTCAATCCTCAATCGTCAATCCTCAATCCCCAATCTTCAATCCTCAATACTCAATCTTCAATCCTCTATCCTCAATCCTCAATCCTCAATATTCAATATTCAACACACAATTTACAATACTCAATCTGCAATCATCATACCTCAATCCTCAATCCTCTGTCATGAATCCTCAATCTTCAATACTCAATGGTCAAACCTCAGTCCACAATACTCAATCGTCAATCCTCAGTCCTCAAACCTCAATCCTCAACCCTCAGACATCATCCTCAAACCTCAGTCCTCATCCTCAATTCTCAATTCTCAATCCTCAATCCTCAGTCCTCAATCTTCAATCCTCAATAATCAATTTCCAATCCTAGATCCTCAATCCCCAATCCTCAATCCTTAATCCTCTATCTTCAATCCTCAATACTCAATCTTCAATCCTCAGTCCTCAGTCCTCAATCCTCAATTCTGAATTCTCAATCCTGAATCCTCAATCTTCAGCCCTCAGCCCTCAACAATCAGTTGTCAATTCTCAATCCTCAATAGAGTATCATCAATTCACAGTTTTCAATACTCAATACTCAATCTGCAATCTTTAAATCTCTATCCACAAACACCAATTCTTATCACTCAACCCTCAACACTCAGTCCCCAGTCCTCAATTTTCAATCCTCAATCTTCAATCCTCTATCCTCAATCCTCTATCCTCAATCCTCAATCCTCAATCTTCAATCCTCAATACTCAATCATCAATCCTCAATCCTCAATCCTCAGTCCCCAATCCTCAATCCTCAACTCTCAATCCTCATTCTTCAATCCTCAATACCCAATCCTCAACCTTCAATCCTCAATCCTCAATCCTCAATTCTCAATCCTCAATCCTCAGTCCTCAGTGCTCAAACCTCAATCCTCAACCCTCATCCCTCATCGTCAATCCTCAAACCTCAATCCTCAAACCTCAATCGTCAATCCTCAATCCTCAATCTTCAATCCTCAATACTCAATCTTCAATCCTCAACCCTCAATCCTCAATCCTCAATATTCAATCCTCAATACCCAATTTTCAATCCTCAATCCTCAATCCTCAATCCTCAATCCTAAATCCTCATTCATCAATCCTCAATCTTCAATACTCAATCCTCAATCCTCAATCCTGAATCCTTAATACTAAACCATCAATCCTCAATACTCAATACCCAATAGAACACGCGGAATTCTCGGGATTCAATACTCAAACCTCAAACCTCAAACCTCAGCCCTCATCATCAATCCTCAATACTCAATCCTCAATCCTCAAGCAACAATCCTCAACCGTCAGTCCTCGTCCTCAATCCTCAACCCTCAATCCTCAATCCTCAATCTTCAATCATCAATACTCAATCTTCAATCCTCAATCCTCAATCTTCAATCCTCATTCCTCAAACCGCAAACCACAATCCTCAATCCTTAATCCTCAATCTTCAATCCTCAATCCTCAATCTTCAATCCTCATTCCTCAAACCGCAAACCACAATCCTCAATCCTTAATCCTCAATCTTCAATCCTCAATCAACAGTCCTCAATCTTCAATCCTCAATGATCAATCCTCAATCCTCAATCCTCAGTCCTCAATCCTCAATCCTCAATCCTCAATCCTCAATCATCAATCTTCAATCCTCAATACTCAATCTTCAATCCTCAATCCTCAATCCTCAATCTTCAATCCTCAATACTCAATCTTCAATCCTCAATCCTAAATCCTCAAGCCTCAATCCTCAGTCCTCAAACCTCAACTCTGAATCCTCAACCCTGAATCCTCAATCTTCAGCCCTCAGTCCTCAACAATCAGTTGTCAATCCTCAATCCTCAATAGAATATACTCAATTCACAGGTTTCAATACTCAATGCTCAATCTGCAATCTTCAAATCTCTATCCACAAACATCAATCCTCATCACTCAAACCTCAACACTCAGTCCCCAATCCTCAATCTTCAATTCTCGAACCTCAATCCTCAATCCTCAATCCTCAATCCTCAGTCTTCAATCCTCAGTCCTGAGTCCTCAAACCTCAATCTTCAACCCTCAGCCCTCATCCTCAATCCTCAATCCTCAATCCTCAATCCTCAATCCTCAACCCTCAATCTTCAATCCTCAAGACTCAATCTTCAATCTTCAATCCTCAGTCCTCAATCCTCAATCCTCAATCCTCAATCCTCAATCATCAATCTTCAATCCTCAATACTCAATCTTCAATCCTCAATCCTCAATCCTCAATCTTCAATCCTCAATACTCAATCTTCAATCCTCAATCCTCAATCCTAAATCCTCAAGCCACAATCCTCAGTCCTCAAACCTCAACTCTGAATCCTCAACCCTGAATCCTCAATCTTCAGCCCTCAGTCCTCAACAATCAGTTGTCAATCCTCAATCCTCAATAGAATATACTCAATTCACAGGTTTCAATACTCAATACTCAATCTGCAATCTTCAAATCTCTATCCACAAACATCAATCCTCATCACTCAAACCTCAACACTCAGTCCCCAATCCTCAATCTTCAATTCTCGAACCTCAATCCTCAATCCTCAATCCTCAATCCTCAGTCTTCAATCCTCAGTCCTGAGTCCTCAAACCTCAATCTTCAACCCTCAGCCCTCATCCTCAATCCTCAATCCTCAATCCTCAATCCTCAATCCTCAACCCTCAATCTTCAATCCTCAAGACTCAATCTTCAATCTTCAATCCTCAGTCCTCAAACCACAATTCTGAATCCTCAATCCTGAATCCTCAATCTTCAGCCCTCAGTCCTCAACAATCAGTTGTCAATCCTCAGTCCCCAATAGAATATCCTCAATTCACAGTATTCAATACTCAATACTCAACCTGCAATCTTCAAATCTCTATCCACAAACATCAATCCTCATCACTCAAACTTCAACACTCAGTCCCCAATCCTCAATCTTCAATTCTCGATCCTCAATCCTCAATCCTCAATCCTCAATCCTCAATCCTCAATCTTCTATCCTCAATACTCAATCTTCAATCCTCAATCCTCAATCCTCAATCCTAAATCTTCAATCCTCAATACTCAATCTTCAATCCTCAATCCTCAATCCTCAATCTTCAATCCTCAATACTCAATCTTCAATACTAAATCCTCAATCCTAAATCCTCAATCCTCAATCCTCAGTCCTCAAACCTCAATTCTGAATCCTCAACCCTGAATCCTCAATCTTCAGCCCTCAGTCCTCAACAATCAGTTGTCAATCCTCTATTCTCAATAGAATATACTCAATTCACAGGTTTCAATACTCAATAGTCAATCTGCAATCTTCAAATCTCTATCCACAAACATCAATCCTCATCACTCAAACCTCAACACTCAGTCCCCAATCCTCAATCTTCAATTCTCGATCCTCAATCCTCAATCCTCAATCCTCAATACTCAATCCTCAATCCTCAACCTTCAATCCTCAATACTCAATCTTCAATCCTCAGTCCTCAATCCTCGATCCTCAATCCTCAATCCTCAATCGTCAACCTCCAATCCTGAATACTCAATGTTCAATCCTCAATCCTCAATCGCCCATCGTCAATCCTCATTCTTCAATCCTCAATACCCAATCCTCAATCTTCAATCCTCAATCCTCAATCCTCAATTCTCAATCCTCAATCCTCAGTCCTGAGTCCTCAAACCTCAATCTTCAACCCTCAGCCCTCATCCACAATCCTCAATCCTCAATCCTCAATCCTCAACCCTCAATCTTCAATCCTCAATACTCAATCTTCAATCTTCAATTCTCAGACCTCAAACCACAATTCTGAATCCTCAATCCTGAATCCTCAATCTTCAGCCCTCAGTCCTCAACAATCACTTGTCAATCCTCAATCCCCAATAGAATATCCTCAGTTCACAGTATTAAATACTCAATACTCAATCTGCAATCTTCAAATCTCTATCCTCAAACATCAATTCTCATCACTCAACCGTCAACACTCAGTCCTCAATGTTCAATCCTCAATACCCAATCATTAATCCTCAATCCTCAATCCTCAGTCTTCAATCCTCAAGCCCCAATATTCAATCCTCAATCCGCAATCCTCAATCATCAATCCTCAATCTTCAATACTCAGTCCTCAATCCTCAATCCTCAATCCTCAATCCTCAATCATCAATCCTCAATCTTCAATCCTCAATGCTCAACCTTTAATCCTCAATCCTCAATCCTCAATCTTCAATCCTCAGTCCTCAATCCTCAATCCTCAATGCTCAATCCTCAATACTCAATCCTCAATCCTCAATATTCAATCCTCAATACTCAATCTTCAATCCTCAGTCCTCAATCTTCAATACTCAATCCGCCAATCCGCAATATTCAACACACAACCCTCAAACATCAATCCTCAATACTCAACCATCAATCCAAAATTCCCAATACTCAATAGAATATCCTGAATTCTCAGCTTTCAATACTCAATCCTCAATCTTAAATCTTCAAATCTCCATCCACAAACATCAATTCTCATCAATCAACCTTCAACACTCAGTCCCCAATCCTCAATCTTCAATCCTCAATCCTCAATTCTCAATCCTCAATCCTCAACCCTCAATCCTGAATCCTCAATCCTCAATCCTCATTCTTCAATCCTCAATACCCAATCCTCAATCTTCAATCCTCAATCCTCAATCCTCAATCTTCAATCCTCAATCCTGAATCCTCAATCCTCAATCCTCATTCTTCAATCCTTAATACCCAAATCTCAATCTTCAATCCTCAATCCTCAATCCTCAATTCTCTAAACTCAATCCTCAGACCTCTGTCCTCAAACCTCAATCCTCAACCCTCAGCCCTCATCCTCAATCCTCAATCCTCAACCTCACTCCTCAATCTTCAATCCTCAATACTCAATCCTCAATCCTCAATCCTCAGTCCTCAAACCACAATTCTGAATCCTCAATCTTCAGCCCTCAGACCTCAACAATCAGTTGTCAATATTCAATCCTCTATAGAATATCCTCAATTCACAGTTTTCAATACTCAATACTCAATCTGCAATCTTCAAATCTCCATCCACAGACATAAATTCTCATCACTCAACCCTCAACACTCAGCCCTCAACGTTCAATCCTCAATCCTCAATTCTCAATCTTCGATCCTCAATACTGATTCTTCAATCCTCAATCCTCAATCCTCAATCCTCAATCCTCAATCCTGAATATTCAATCCTCAGTCCCCAATCCTCAATCCTCAATCCACAATCCTCATTCTTCAATCCTCAATACCCAATCCTCAATCTTCAATCCTCAATCCTCAATCCTCAATTCTCAATCCTCAATCCTCAGTCCTCAGACATCAAACCTCAATCCTCAACCCTTAGCCCTCATCGTCAATCCTCAAACCTCAATCCTCAGTCCTCAATCCTCAATGCTCAATCCTCAATCCTCAATCCTCAGTCCTCAATCCTCAATCCTCAATCCTCAATCTTCAATCTTCAATCCTCAATACTCAATCTTCAATCCTCAATCCTCAATTCTCAATCGTCAATACTCAATCCTCAATCCTCAATCCTCAATCCTCAATCCTCAATCCTCAATCCTCATTCTTCAATCCTCAATACCCAATCCTCAGTACTCAATCCTCAATCTTCAATCCTCAATACTCAATCATCAATCCTCAATTCTCAATCCTCAATCCTCAACCCTCAATCCTGAATCCTCAATCCTCAATCCTCATTCTTCAATCCTCAATACCCAATCCTCAATCTTCAATCCTCAATCCTCAATCCTCAATCTTCAATCCTCAATCCTGAATCCTCAATCCTCAATCCTCATTCTTCAATCCTTAATACCCAAATCTCAGTCTTCAATCCTCAATCCTCAATCCTCAATTCTCTAAACTCAATCCTCAGTCCTCAGTCCTCAAACCTCAATCCTCAACCCTCAGCCCTCATCCTCAATCCTCAATCCTCAACCTCAATCCTCAATCTTCAATCCTCAATACTCAATCCTCAATCCTCAATCCTCAGTCCTCAAACCTCAATTCTGAATCCTCAATCCTGAATCCTCAATCTTCAGCCCTCAGACCTCAACAATCAGTTGTCAATATTCAATCCTCTATAGAATATCCTCAATTCACAGTTTTCAATACTCAATACTCAATCTGCAATCTTCAAATCTCTATCCACAAACATCAATTCTCATCACTCAACCATCAACACTCAGTCCTCAATGTTCAATCCTCAATCCTCAACTCTCAATCTTCAATCCTCAATACTGAATCTTCAATCCTCAATCCTCAATCCTCAATCCTCAATCCTCGGTCCCCAAGCCTCAATCCCCAATCCTCAATCCTCATTCTTCAGTCCACAATACCCAATCCTCAATCTTCAATCCTCAATCCTCAATCCTCAATTCTCAATCCTCAATCCTCAGTCCTCATTCCTCAGACCTCAAACCTCAATCCTCAACCCTCAGCCCTCATCGTCAATCCTCAAACCTCAATCCTCAATCCTCAATCGTCAATCCTCAATCCCCAATCTTCAATCCTCAATACTCAATCTTCAATCCTCTATCCTCAATCCTCAATCCTCAATATTCAATATTCAACACACAATTTACAATACTCAATCTGCAATCATCATACCTCAATCCTCAATCCTCAGTCATGAATCCTCAATCTTCAATACTCAATGGTCAAACCTCAGTCCACAATACTCAATCGTCAATCCTCAGTCCTCAAACCTCAATCCTCAACCCTCAGACATCATCCTCAAACCTCAGTCCTCATCCTCAATTCTCAATTCTCAATCCTCAATCCTCAGTCCTCAATCTTCAATCCTCAATAATCAATTTCCAATCCTAGATCCTCAATCCCCAATCCTCAATCCTTAATCCTCTATCTTCAATCCTCAATACTCAATCTTCAATCCTCAGTCCTCAGTCCTCAATCCTCAATTCTGAATTCTCAATCCTGAATCCTCAATCTTCAGCCCTCAGCCCTCAACAATCAGTTGTCAATTCTCAATCCTCAATAGAGTATCATCAATTCACAGTTTTCAATACTCAATACTCAATCTGCAATCTTTAAATCTCTATCCACAAACACCAATTCTTATCACTCAACCCTCAACACTCAGTCCCCAGTCCTCAATTTTCAATCCTCAATCTTCAATCCTCTATCCTCAATCCTCTATCCTCAATCCTCAATCCTCAATCTTCAATCCTCAATACTCAATCATCAATCCTCAATCCTCAATCCTCAGTCCCCAATCCTCAATCCTCAACTCTCAATCCTCATTCTTCAATCCTCAATACCCAATCCTCAACCTTCAATCCTCAATCCTCAATCCTCAATTCTCAATCCTCAATCCTCAGTCCTCAGTGCTCAAACCTCAATCCTCAACCCTCATCCCTCATCGTCAATCCTCAAACCTCAATCCTCAAACCTCAATCGTCAATCCTCAATCCTCAATCTTCAATCCTCAATACTCAATCTTCAATCCTCAACCCTCAATCCTCAATCCTCAATATTCAATCCTCAATACCCAATTTTCAATCCTCAATCCTCAATCCTCAATCCTCAATCCTAAATCCTCATTCATCAATCCTCAATCTTCAATACTCAATCCTCAATCCTCAATCCTGAATCCTTAATACTAAACCATCAATCCTCAATACTCAATACCCAATAGAACACGCGGAATTCTCGGGATTCAATACTCAAACCTCAAACCTCAAACCTCAGCCCTCATCATCAATCCTCAATACTCAATCCTCAATCCTCAAGCAACAATCCTCAACCGTCAGTCCTCGTCCTCAATCCTCAACCCTCAATCCTCAATCCTCAATCTTCAATCATCAATACTCAATCTTCAATCCTCAATCCTCAATCTTCAATCCTCATTCCTCAAACCGCAAACCACAATCCTCAATCCTTAATCCTCAATCTTCAATCCTCAATCCTCAATCTTCAATCCTCATTCCTCAAACCGCAAACCACAATCCTCAATCCTTAATCCTCAATCTTCAATCCTCAATCAACAGTCCTCAATCTTCAATCCTCAATGATCAATCCTCAATCCTCAATCCTCAGTCCTCAATCCTCAATCCTCAATCCTCAATCCTCAATCATCAATCTTCAATCCTCAATACTCAATCTTCAATCCTCAATCCTCAATCCTCAATCTTCAATCCTCAATACTCAATCTTCAATCCTCAATCCTAAATCCTCAAGCCTCAATCCTCAGTCCTCAAACCTCAACTCTGAATCCTCAACCCTGAATCCTCAATCTTCAGCCCTCAGTCCTCAACAATCAGTTGTCAATCCTCAATCCTCAATAGAATATACTCAATTCACAGGTTTCAATACTCAATGCTCAATCTGCAATCTTCAAATCTCTATCCACAAACATCAATCCTCATCACTCAAACCTCAACACTCAGTCCCCAATCCTCAATCTTCAATTCTCGAACCTCAATCCTCAATCCTCAATCCTCAATCCTCAGTCTTCAATCCTCAGTCCTGAGTCCTCAAACCTCAATCTTCAACCCTCAGCCCTCATCCTCAATCCTCAATCCTCAATCCTCAATCCTCAATCCTCAACCCTCAATCTTCAATCCTCAAGACTCAATCTTCAATCTTCAATCCTCAGTCCTCAAACCACAATTCTGAATCCTCAATCCTGAATCCTCAATCTTCAGCCCTCAGTCCTCAACAATCAGTTGTCAATCCTCAGTCCCCAATAGAATATCCTCAATTCACAGTATTCAATACTCAATACTCAACCTGCAATCTTCAAATCTCTATCCACAAACATCAATCCTCATCACTCAAACTTCAACACTCATTCCCCAATCCTCAATCTTCAATTCTCGATCCTCAATCCTCAATCCTCAATCCTCAATCCTCAATCCTCAATCCTCAATCTTCTATCCTCAATACTCAATCTTCAATCCTCAATCCTCAATCCTCGATCCTCAAACCTCAATCCTCAATCGTCAATCTCCAATCCTGAATACTCAATCTTCAATCCTCAATCCTCATTCGCCCATCGTCAATCCTCATTTTTCAATCCTCAATACCCTATCCTCAATCTTCAATCCTCAATCCTCAATCCTCAATTCTCAATCCTCAATCCTCAGTCCTGAGTCCTCAAACCTCAATCTTCAACCCTCAGCCCTCATCCTCAATCCTCAATCCTCAATCCTCAATCCTCAACCCTCAATCTTCAATCCCCAAGACTCAATCTTCAATCTTCAATCCTCAGTCTTCAAACCACAATTCTGAATCCTCAATCCTGAATCCTCAATCTTCAGCCCTCAGTCCTCAACAATCAGTTGTCAATCCTCAGTCCCCAATAGAATATCCTCAATTCACAGTATTCAATACTCAATACTCAATCTGCAATCTTCAAATCTCTATCCACAAACATCAATTCTCATCACTCAACCCTCAACACTCAGTCCTCAATGTTCAATACTCAATCCTCAATTCTCAATCTTCAATCCTCAATACTCAATCATTAATCCTCAATCCTCAATCCTCAATCTTCAATCCTCAATCCTCAATCCTCAATCCTCAATCCTAAATCCTCATTCATCAATCCTCAATCTTCAATACTCAATCCTCAATCCTCAATCCTGAATCCTTAATACTAAACCATCAATCCTCAATACTCAATACCCAATAGAACATGCGGAATTCTCAGGATTCAATACTCAAACCTCAAACCTCAAACCTCAGCCCTCATCATCAATCCTCAATACTCAATCCTCAATCCTCAAGCAACAATCCTCAACCGTCAGTCCTCGTCCTCAATCCTCAACCCTCAATCCTCAATCCTCAATCTTCAATCATCAATACTCAATCTTCAATCCTCAATCCTCAATCTTCAATCCTCATTCCTCAAACCGCAAACCACAATCCTCAATCCTTAATCCTCAATCTTCAATCCTCAATCAACAGTCCTCAATCTTCAATCCTCAATGATCAATCCTCAATCCTCAATCCTCAGTCCTCAATCCTCAATCCTCAATCCTCAATCCTCAATCATCAATCTTCAATCCTCAATACTCAATCTTCAATCCTCAATCCTCAATCCTCAATCTTCAATCCTCAATACTCAATCTTCAATCCTCAATCCTCAATCCTAAATCCTCAAGCCACAATCCTCAGTCCTCAAACCTCAACTCTGAATCCTCAACCCTGAATCCTCAATCTTCAGCCCTCAGTCCTCAACAATCAGTTGTCAATCCTCAATCCTCAATAGAATATACTCAATTCACAGGTTTCAATACTCAATACTCAATCTGCAATCTTCAAATCTCTATCCACAAACATCAATCCTCATCACTCAAACCTCAACACTCAGTCCCCAATCCTCAATCTTCAATTCTCGAACCTCAATCCTCAATCCTCAATCCTCAATCCTCAGTCTTCAATCCTCAGTCCTGAGTCCTCAAACCTCAATCTTCAACCCTCAGCCCTCATCCTCAATCCTCAATCCTCAATCCTCAATCCTCAATCCTCAACCCTCAATCTTCAATCCTCAAGACTCAATCTTCAATCTTCAATCCTCAGTCCTCAAACCACAATTCTGAATCCTCAATCCTGAATCCTCAATCTTCAGCCCTCAGTCCTCAACAATCAGTTGTCAATCCTCAGTCCCCAATAGAATATCCTCAATTCACAGTATTCAATACTCAATACTCAACCTGCAATCTTCAAATCTCTATCCACAAACATCAATCCTCATCACTCAAACTTCAACACTCAGTCCCCAATCCTCAATCTTCAATTCTCGATCCTCAATCCTCAATCCTCAATCCTCAATCCTCAATCCTCAATCTTCTATCCTCAATACTCAATCTTCAATCCTCAATCCTCAATCCTCAATCCTAAATCTTCAATCCTCAATACTCAATCTTCAATCCTCAATCCTCAATCCTCAATCTTCAATCCTCAATACTCAATCTTCAATACTAAATCCTCAATCCTAAATCCTCAATCCTCAATCCTCAGTCCTCAAACCTCAATTCTGAATCCTCAACCCTGAATCCTCAATCTTCAGCCCTCAGTCCTCAACAATCAGTTGTCAATCCTCTATTCTCAATAGAATATACTCAATTCACAGGTTTCAATACTCAATAGTCAATCTGCAATCTTCAAATCTCTATCCACAAACATCAATCCTCATCACTCAAACCTCAACACTCAGTCCCCAATCCTCAATCTTCAATTCTCGATCCTCAATCCTCAATCCTCAATCCTCAATACTCAATCCTCAATCCTCAACCTTCAATCCTCAATACTCAATCTTCAATCCTCAGTCCTCAATCCTCGATCCTCAATCCTCAATCCTCAATCGTCAACCTCCAATCCTGAATACTCAATGTTCAATCCTCAATCCTCAATCGCCCATCGTCAATCCTCATTCTTCAATCCTCAATACCCAATCCTCAATCTTCAATCCTCAATCCTCAATCCTCAATTCTCAATCCTCAATCCTCAGTCCTGAGTCCTCAAACCTCAATCTTCAACCCTCAGCCCTCATCCTCAATCCTCAATCCTCAATCCTCAATCCTCAATCTTCAATCCTCAATACTCAATCTTCAATCGTCAATCCTCAATTCTCAATCCTCAGTCCTCATTCTTCAATCCTCAATACCCAATCCTCAATCTTCAATCCTCAATCTTCAATCCTCAATTCTCAATCCTCTATCCTCAATCCTCAGGCCTCAAACACCAATACTCAACCCTCAGTCCTCGTCCTGAATCCACAACCCTCAATCCTCAATCCTCAACCTTCAATCATCAATATTCAATCTCCAATCCTCAATGCTCAATCCTCAATCCTCAATCCTCAATCCTCAATGTTCAATCCTCAATACCCAATCTTCAATCTTCAATCCTCGATCCTCAATCCTCAATCCCCAATCCTCAATGCTCAATCCTCAGTCCTCAAACCGCAGTCCTGAATCCTCAATCCTGAATCCTCAATCTTCAGCCCTCAGTCCTCAACAATCAGTTGTCAGTCCTCATTCCTCACTAGAATATCCTCAGTTCAGAGTTTTCCATACGCAATACTCAATCTGCAATCTTCATATCTCTATCCACAAACATCAATTCTCATCACTCAACCATCAACTCTCAGTCCCCAATACTCAATCTTCAATCGTCAATCCTCAATCCTCAATCCTCAATCGCCAATCCTCAATCTTCAATCCTCAATACTCAATCTGCAATCCTCAAACCTCAATCCTCAATCCTCAATCTTCAATTCTCAATCATCAATCCTCAACCCTCAATGCTCATTCTTCAATCCTCAATACCCAATCCTCAATCTTCAATCCTCAATCCTCAATCCTCAATCCTCAATCCTCAATCCTCAGTCCTCAAACCTCAATTCTGAATCCTCAACCCTGAATCCTCAATCTTCAGCCCTCAGTCCTCAACAATCAGTTGTCAATCATCAATCCTCTACAGAATATCCTCAATTCACAGGTTTCAATACTCAATACTCAATCTGCAATCTTCAAATCTGTATCCACAAACATCAATCCTCATCACTCAACCCTCAACACTCAGTCCCCAATCCTCAATCTTGAATCCTCAATCCTCAATCCTCAATCCTCAATCCTCAATCCTCAATCCTCAATCTTCAATCCTCAATACTCAATCTTCAATCCTCAATCCTCAATCCTCATTCCTCAATCCTCATCCTTCAATCCTCAATTCTCAATCTTCAATCCTCAATCCTCAATCCTCATCCGCAATCCTCAATCCTCAATCATCAATCCTCAATCTTCAATACTCAATCCTCAATCCTCAATCCTCAATCCTCAATACTCAACCATCAATCCTCAATTCTCAATACTCTATAGAATATCCTGAATTCTCAGGATTCATTACTAAAACCTCAAACCTCAAACCTCAGCCATCATCCTCAATCCTCAATACACAATCCTCAATCCTCAGCCCTCAATCCTCAACACTCAATCTTCAATCCTCAATCCTCAATACTCAATCCTCAATCCTCAATCCTCAGTCATGAATCCTCAACCTTAAATACTCAATCCTCAATCCTCAATCCTCAATCCTCAATCCTCAATCCTCATTCCTCAAACCTCAATCCTCAAACCTCAGTCCTCACCCTCAATTCTCAATTCTCAATCCTCAGTTCTCAATCCTCAACACTCTATCTTCAATCCTAAATAATCAATCTCCAATACTAGATCCTCAATCCCCAATCCTCAGTCCTCAATACCCAATCCTCAATACTCAATCTTCAATCCTCAATCCTCAATTCTCAATCCTCAATCTTCAATCCTCAATCCCCAATCCTCAATCCTCAATCCTCAATCTTCAATACTCAATCCTCAATCCTCAATCCTCAATCCTCAACACTCAACCATCAATCCTCAATTCTCAATACTCTATAGAATATCCTGAATTCTCAGGATTCATTACTCAAACCTCAAACCTCAAACCTCAGCCATCATCCTCAATCCTCAATACTCAATCCTCAATCCACAGCCCTCAATCCTCAACACTCAATCTTCAATCCTCAATCCTCAATCTTCAATCCTCAATCCTCAATCCTCAAGCCTCAATCTTCGATCATCAATACTCAATCTTCAATCCTCAATCCTCAATCTTCAATCCTCATTCCTCAAACCTCAATCCTCAACCCTCAGTCCTTATCCTCAATTCTCAATTCTCATTCCTCAATCCTCAATCCTCAATTCTGTATTCTCAACCCCGAATCCTCAATCTTCAGCCCTCAGTCCTCAACAATCAGTTGACAATTCTCAATCCTCAATAGAATATCATCAATTCACAGTTTTCGATACTCAATTCTCAATCTGCAATCTTCAAATATCTACCCACAAACATCAACTCTCATCACACAACCCACAACACTCAGTCCCCAATCCTCAATCTTCAATCCTCAATCCTCAATCCTCAATCCTCAATCCTCAATCTTCAATCATCAATACTCAATCATCAATCCTCAATTCTCAATCCTCAATCCTCAATCCTCAATACTCAATCCTCAATACTCAATCTTCAGTACCAAATCATCAATCCTCAATCCTCAATCCTCATTCTTCAATCCTCAATACCCAATCCTCAATCTTCAATCCTTAATCCTCAATCCTCAATTCTCAATCCTCAGTCCTCAGTCCTCAGTCCTAAAACCTCAACCCTCAAACATCAGCCCTCATCCTCAATCCTCAATCCTCATTCCTCAATCCTCAACCTTGAATCCTCAATTCTCAATATTCAGTCCTCAATTCTGAATCCTCAATCCTCAATCCTCATTCTTCAATCCTCAATACCCAATCCTCAATCTTCAATCCTCTATCCTCAATCCTCAATTCTCAATACACAATCCTCAGACCTCAGTCCTCAAACCTCAATCCTCAACCCTCAGCCCTCATCCTCAATCCTCAATCCTCAACCTCAATCCTCAATCTTCAATCCTCAATACTCAATCTTCAATCCTCAATCCTCAGTCCTCAAACCTCAATTCTGAATCCTCAACGCTGATTCCTCAATCTTCAGCCCTCAGTCATCAACAATCAGTTGTCAATCCTCAATCCTGAGTATAATATCCTCAATTCACAGTTTTCAATACTCAATACTCAATCTGCAATCTTCAAATCTCTATCCACAGACATAAATTCTCATCACTCAACCCTCAACACTCAGCCCTCAACGTTCAATCCTCAATCCTCAATTCTCAATCTTCGATCCTCAATACTGATTCTTCAATCCTCAATCCTCAATCCTCAATCCTCAATCCTCAATCCTGAATATTCAATCCTCAGTCCCCAATCCTCAATACTCAATCCTCAATCCTCATTCTTCAATCTTCAACACCCAATCCTCAATCTTCAATCCTCAATCCTCAATCCTCAATTCTCAATCCTCAATCCTCAGTCCTCAGACCTCAAACCTCAATGCTCAACCCTCAGCCCTCATTGTCAATCCTCAAACCTCAATCCTCAGTCTTCAATCGTCAATCCTCAATCCTCAATCTTCAATCCACAATACTCAACCTTCAATCCTCAATCCTCAATCCACAATCCTCAATATTCAATCCTCAATACTCAATTTCCAATACTCCATCCGCAATCATCAATCCTCAATCCTGAATCCTCAGTCATCAATCCTGAATCTTCAATACTCAATCGTCAATCCCCAGTCCTCAATCCTGAGTCCTCAAACCTCGTACCTCAAACCTCAATCCTCAACCCTCAGGCCTCATCCTCAATTCTCAATTCTCAATCCGCAATCCTCAACACTCAAGCTTCAATCCTCAATAATCAACATCCAATCCTAGACCCCCAATCCCCAATCCTCAATCCTTAATCCTCAACCTTCAATCCTCAATCCCCAGTCCTCAATCTTCAATCCTCAATGCCCAGTCCTCAATCCTCAATCCTCAGTCCTCAATCCTCAACCCTCAGTCCTCGTCATCAATCCTCAACCCTCAATAATCAATCCGCAATCTTCAATCATCAATACTCAATCTTCAACCCTCAATCCTCAATACTGAATACTCAATCCTCAATACTCAATCCCCAGTCCTCAGTCCTCAGTCTTCAATACTCAATCCGCCAATCCTCAATATTCAACACACAACCCTCAACCATCAATCCTCAATACTCAACCATCAATCCTCAATTCTCAATACTCAGTAGAATATCCTGAATTCTCAGTTTTCAATACTCAATCCTCAATCTTCAATCTTCAAATCTCCATCCACAAACATCAATTCTCATATCTCAACCCTCAACACTCAGTCCTCAATATTCAATCCTCAATCCTCAATCCTCAATCCTCGTTCCTCAAACCTCAATCCTCAAACCTCAGTCCTCATCCTCAATTCTCAATTCTCAATCCTCAATCCTCAATCCTCAACACTCTATCTTCAATCCTAAATAATCAATCTCCAATACTAGATCCTCAATTCCCAATCCTCAATCCTCAATACCCAATCCTCAATACCCAATCCTCAATACCCAATCTTCAATCCTCAATCCTCCATTCTCAATCCTCAATCTTCAATCCTCAATCCCCAATCCTCAATCCTCAATCCTCATTCTTCAATCCTCGATACCCAATCCTCAATCTTCAATCCTCAATCCTCAATTCTCAATCTTCGATCCTCAATACTGAATCTTCAATCCTCAATCCTCAATCCTCAATCCTCAATCCTCAATCCACAATCTTCAATCCTGAATATTCAATCCTCAGTCCCCAATCCTCAATCCTCAATCCTCAATCCTCATTCTTCAATCCTCAATACCCAATCCTCAATCTTCAATCCTCAATCCTCAATCCTCAATTCTCAATCTTCAATCCTCAGTCCTCAGACCTCAAACCTCAATCCTCAACCCTTAGCCCTCATCGTCAATCCTCAAACCTCAATCCTCAGTTCTCAATCCTCAATGCTCAATCCTCAATCCTCAATCCTCAGTCCTCAATCCTCAATCCTCAATCCTCAATTCTCAATCTTCAATCCTCAATACTCAATCTTCAATCCTCAATCCTCAATTCTCAATCCGCAATCCTCAATCATCAATCCTCAATCTTCAATACTCAGTCCTCAATCCTCAATCCTCAATCCTCAATCCTCAATCATCAATCCTCAATCTTCAATCCTCAATGCTCAACCTTTAATCCTCAATCCTCAATCCTCAATCTTCAATCCTCAGTCCTCAATCCTCAATCCTCAATGCTCAATCCTCAATACTCAATCCTCAATCCTCAATCCTCAGTCCTCAAACCTCAATTCTGAATCCTCAATCCTGAATCCTCAATCTTCAGCCCTCAGACCTCAACAATCAGTTGTCAATATTCAATCCTCTATAGAATATCCTCAATTCACAGTTTTCAATACTCAATACTCAATCTGCAATCTTCAAATCTCTATCCACAAACATCAATTCTCATCACTCAACCATCAACACTCAGTCCTCAATGTTCAATCCTCAATCCTCAACTCTCAATCTTCAATCCTCAATACTGAATCTTCAACCCTCAATCCTCAATCTTCAATCCTCAATCCTCAATCCTCAATTCTCAATCCTCAATCCTCAGTCCTCAGACCTCAAACCTCAATCCTCAACCCTCAGCCCTCATCGTCAATCCTCAACCTCAATCCTCAATCTTCAATCCTCAATACTCAATCTTCAATCCTCAATCCTCAGTCCTCAAACCTCAATTCTGGATCCTCAACCCTGATTCCTCAATCTTCAGCACTCAGTCCTCAACAATCAGTTGTCAATCCTCAATCCTGAGTATAATATCCTCAATTCACAGTTTTCAATACTCAATACTCAATCTGCAATCTTCAAATCTCCATCCACAGACATAAATTCTCATCACTCAACCCTCAACACTCAGCCCTCAACGTTCAATCCTCAATCCTCAATTCTCAATCTTCGATCCTCAATACTGATTCTTCAATCCTCAATCCTCAATCCTCAATCCTCAATCCTCAATCCTGAATATTCAATCCTCAGTCCCCAATCCTCAATCCTCGATCCTCAATCCTCAATCCTTAATACCCAAATCTCAATCTTCAATCCTCAATCCTCAATCCTCAATTCTCTAAACTCAATCCTCAGACCTCTGTCCTCAAACCTCAATTTTCAACCCTCAGCCCTCATCCTCAATCCTCAATCCTCAACCTCAATCCTCAATCTTCAATCCTCAATACTCAATCCTCAATCCTCAATCCTCAGTCCTCAAACCACAATTCTGAATCCTCAATCCTGAATCCTCAATCTTCAGCCCTCAGACCTCAGCAATCAGTTGTCAATATTCAATCCTCTATAGAATATCCTCAATTCACAGTTTTCAATACTCAATACTCAATCTGCAATCTTCAAATCTCCATCCACAGACATAAATTCTCATCACTCAACCCTCAACACTCAGCCCTCAACGTTCAATCCTCAATCCTCAATTCTCAATCTTCGATCCTCAATACTGATTCTTCAATCCTCAATCCTCAATCCTCAATCCTCAATCCTCAATCCTGAATATTCAATCCTCAGTCCCCAATCCTCAATCCTCAATCCTCAATCCTCAATCCTCAATCCTCAATCCTCAATCTTCAATCCTGAATATTCAATCCTCAGTCCCCAATCCTCAATCCTCAATCCACAATCCTCATTCTTCAATCCTCAATACCCAATCCTCAATCTTCAATCCTCAATCCTCAATCCTCAATTCTCAATCCTCAATCCTCAGTCCTCAGACCTCAAACCTCAATCCTCAACCCTTAGCCCTCATCGTCAATCCTCAGTCCTCAATCCTCAATGCTCAATCCTCAATCCTCAATCCTCAGTCCTCAATCCTCAATCCTCAATCCCCAATCCTCAATCTTCAATCCTCAATACTCAATCTTCAATCCTCAATCCTCAATTCTCAATCGTCAATACTCAATCCTCAATCCTCAATCCTCAATCTTCAATCCTCAATCCTCAATCCTCATTCTTCAATCCTCAATACCCAATCCTCAGTACTCAATCCTCAATCTTCAATCCTCAACACTCAATCATCAATCCTCAATTCTCAATCCTCAATCCTCAACCCTCAATCCTGAATCCTCAATCCTCAATCCTCATTCTTCAATCCTCAATACCCAATCCTCAATCTTCAATCCTCAATCCTCAATCCTCAATCTTCAATCCTCAATCCTGAATCCTCAATCCTCAATCCTCATTCTTCAATCCTTAATACCCAAATCTCAATCTTCAATCCTCAATCCTCAATCCTCAATTCTCTAAACTCAATCCTCAGACCTCAGTCCTCAAACCTCAATCCTCAACCCTCAGCCCTCATCCTCAATCCTCAATCCTCAACCTCAATCCTCAATCTTCAATCCTCAATACTCAATCCTCAATCCTCAATCCTCAGTCCTCAAACCTCAATTCTGAATCCTCAATCCTGAATCCTCAATCTTCAGACCTCAGACCTCAACAATCAGTTGTCAATATTCAATCCTCTATAGAATATCCTCAATTCACAGTTTTCAATACTCAATACTCAATCTGCAATCTTCAAATCTCTATCCACAAACATCAATTCTCATCACTCAATCATCAACACTCAGTCCTCAATGTTCAATCCTCAATCCTCAACTCTCAATCTTCAATCCTCAATACTGAATCTTCAACCCTCAATCCTCAATCTTCAATCCTCAATCCTCAATCCTCAATTCTCAATCCTCAATCCTCAGTCCTCAGTCCTCAGACCTCAAACCTCAATCCTCAACCCTCAGACCTCATCGTCAATCCTCAACCTCAATCCTCAATCTTCAATCCTCAATACTCAATCTTCAATCCTCAATCCTCAGTCCTCAACCCTCAATTCTGAATCCTCAACCCTGATTCCTCAATCTTCAGCACTCAGTCCTCAACAATCAGTTGTCAATCCTCAATCCTGAGTATAATATCCTCAATTCACAGTTTTCAATACTCAATACTCAATCTGCAATCTTCAAATCTCCATCCACAGACATAAATTCTCATCACTCAACCCTCAACACTCAGCCCTCAACGTTCAATCCTCAATCCTCAATTCTCAATCTTCGATCCTCAATACTCATTCTTCAATCCTCAATCCTCAATCCTCAATCCTCAATCCTCAATCCTGAATATTCAATCCTCAGTCCCCAATCCTCAATCCTCAATCCTCAATCCTCAATCCTCAATCCTCAATACTCAATCTTCAATCCTGAATATTCAATCCTCAGTCCCCAATCCTCAATCCTCAATCCTCAATCCTCATTCTTCAATCCTCAATACCCAATCCTCAATCTTCAATCCTCAATCCTCAATCCTCAATTCTCAATCCTCAATCCTCAGTCCTCAGACCTCAAACCTCAATCCTCAACCCTTAGCCCTCATCGTCAATCCTCAAACCTCAATCCTCAGTCCTCAATCCTCAATGCTCAATCCTCAATCCTCAATCCTCAGTCCTCAGTCCTCAATCCTCAATCCTCAATCCTCAATCTTCAATCCTCAATACTCAATCTTCAATCCTCAATCCTCAATTCTCAATCGTCAATACTCAATCCTCAATCGTCAATCCTCAATCCCCAATCCCCAATCCTCAATCTTCAATCCTCGATCCTCAATTCTAAATCCTCAATACACAACCTTCAATCCTCAATACTCAATGTTCAATCCTCAATCCTCAATCCTCAATCCTCAATCCTCAATCCTCAATCCTCATTCTTCAATCCTCAATACCCAATCCTCAGGACTCAATCCTCAATCTTCAATCCTCAATACTCAATCATCAATCCTCAATTCTCAATCCTCAATCCTCAACCCTCAATCCTGAATCCTCAATCCTCAATCCTCATTCTTCAATCCTCAATACCCAATCCTCAATCTTCAATCCTCAATCCTCAATCCTCAATCTTCAATCCTCAATCCTGAATCCTCAAACCTCAATCCTCATTCTTCAATCCTTAATACCCAAATCTCAGTCTTCAATCCTCAATCCTCAATCCTCAATTCTCTAAACTCAATCCCCAGTCCTCAGTCCTCAAACCTCAATCCTCAACCCTCAGCCCTCATCCTCAATCCTCAATCCTCAACCTCAATCCTCAATCTTCAATCCTCAATACTCAATCCTCAATCCTCAATCCTCAGTCCTCAAACCTCAATTCTGAATCCTCAATCCTGAATCCTCAATCTTCAGCCCTCAGACCTCAACAATCAGTTGTCAATATTCAATCCTCTATAGAATATCCTCAATTCACAGTTTTCAATACGCAATACTCAATCTGCAATCTTCAAATCTCTATCCACAAACATCAATTCTCATCACTCAACCATCAACACTCAGTCCTCAATGTTCAATCCTCAATCCTCAACTCTCAATCTTCAATCCTCAATACTGAATCTTCAATCCTCAATCCTCAATCCTCAATCCTCAATCCTCGGTCCCCAAGCCTCAATCCTCAATTCTCAATCCTCAACCCTCAATCCTCAATCCTCAATCCTCAATCCTCAATCCTCAATCATCAATCCTCAATCTTCAATACTCAGTCCTCAATCCTCAATCCTCAATCCTCAATCCTCAATCATCAATCCTCAATCTTCAATCCTCAATGCTCAACCTTTAATCCTCAAACCTCAATCCTCAATCATCAATCCTCAGTCCTCAATCCTGAATCCTCAATGCTCAATCCTCAATCCTCAATCCTCTATCCTCAATATTCAATCCTCAATACTCAATCTTCAATCCTCAGTCCTCAATCTTCAATACACAATCCGCCAATCCGCAATATTCAACACACAACCCTCAACCATCAATCCTCAATACTCAACCATCAATCCAAAATTCTCAATACTCATTAGAATATCCTGAATTCTCAGTTTTCAATACTCAATCCTCAATCTTAAATCTTCAAATCTCCATCCACAAACATCAATTATCATCACTCAACCTTCAACACTCAGTCCCCAATCCTCAATCTTCAATCCTCAATCCTCAATCCTCAATCCTCTATCCTCAACCTTCAATCCTCAATACTCAATCTTCAATCCACAATCCTCAATTCTCAATCCTCAATCTTCAATCCTCAATCCTCAATCCTCAATTCTCAATCCTAAATCTTCAACCCTCAAACCTCAATCCTCAATCGTCAGTCTTCAATCCTCAATACTCAATCTTCAATCCTCAATCCTCAATACTCAATCCTCAATCCTTATTCTTCAATCCTCAATAACCAATCCTCAATCTTCAATCCTCAATCCTCCATCCTTAATTCTGAACCCTCAATCCTCAGTCCTCAGACCTCAAGCCTCAATCCTCAACCTTCAGCCCTCATCCTGGGTCCTCAATCCTCAATCTTCAATCCTCAATCCTTAATCCTCAAGCCTCAATCCTCAATCCTCAATCCTCTGTCCTCATACCTCAATCCTGAATCCTCAATCCTCAGTCCTCAACCTTCAGACTTCAGACCTCAACAATCTGTTGTTAATCCTCAATCCTCAATAGAATATCACCAATTCACAGTTTTCAATACTAAATTCTCAATCTGCAATCTTCGAATCTCTATCCACAAACATCAATCCTTATCACTCAACCCTCAACACTCAGTCCCCAATCCTCAATCTTCAATCCCCTATCCTCAATCCTCAATCCTCAACCCACAATCCTCAATCCTCAATACTCAGTCCTCAATCATCAATCCTCAATCCTCAATCCTCAATCCTCAATCCTCAACCCTCAATCGTCAGTCTTCAAACCTCAATACTCAATCTTCAATCCTCAATCCTCAATCCTCAATCCTCAATCCTCATTCTTCAATCCTCAATACCCAATCCTCAATCTTCAACACTCAATCATCAATCCTCAATCCTCAATCTTCAATCCTCAACACTCAATCATCAATCCTCAATCCTCAGCCCTCAATCCCCAAACCTCAATCCTCAACCCTCAGACCTCATCCTCAATCCTCGATCCTCAATCCTCAATCCTCAATCTTCAATCCTCAATACTCAATCCTCAATCCTCAATCCTCAATCCTCAATCCTCAATCCTCGGTCCCCAAGCCTCAATCCTCAATCCTCAATCCTCAACCTCAATCCTCAATCTTCAATCCTCAATACTCAATCCTCAATCCTCAATCCTCAGTCCTCAAACCTCAATTCTGAATCCTCAATCCTGAATCCTCAATCTTCAGCCCTCAGACCTCAACAATCAGTTGTCAATATTCAATCCTCTATAGAATATCCTCAATTCACAGTTTTCAATACGCAATACTCAATCTGCAATCTTCAAATCTCTATCCACAAACATCAATTCTCATCACTCAACCATCAACACTCAGTCCTCAATGTTCAATCCTCAATCCTCAACTCTCAATCTTCAATCCTCAATACTGAATCTTCAATCCTCAATCCTCAATCCTCAATCCTCAATCCTCGGTCCCCAAGCCTCAATCCTCAATTCTCAATCCTCAACCCTCAATCCTCAATCCTCAATCCTCAATCCTCAATCCTCAATCATCAATCCTCAATCTTCAATACTCAGTCCTCAATCCTCAATCCTCAATCCTCAATCCTCAATCATCAATCCTCAATCTTCAATCCTCAATGCTCAACCTTTAATCCTCAAACCTCAATCCTCAATCATCAATCCTCAGTCCTCAATCCTGAATCCTCAATGCTCAATCCTCAATCCTCAATCCTCTATCCTCAATATTCAATCCTCAATACTCAATCTTCAATCCTCAGTCCTCAATCTTCAATACACAATCCGCCAATCCGCAATATTCAACACACAACCCTCAACCATCAATCCTCAATACTCAACCATCAATCCAAAATTCTCAATACTCATTAGAATATCCTGAATTCTCAGTTTTCAATACTCAATCCTCAATCTTAAATCTTCAAATCTCCATCCACAAACATCAATTATCATCACTCAACCTTCAACACTCAGTCCCCAATCCTCAATCTTCAATCCTCAATCCTCAATCCTCAATCCTCTATCCTCAACCTTCAATCCTCAATACTCAATCTTCAATCCACAATCCTCAATTCTCAATCCTCAATCTTCAATCCTCAATCCTCAATCCTCAATTCTCAATCCTAAATCTTCAACCCTCACACCTCAATCCTCAATCGTCAGTCTTCAATCCTCAATACTCAATCTTCAATCCTCAATCCTCAATACTCAATCCTCAATCCTTGTTCTTCAATCCTCAATAACCAATCCTCAATCTTCAATCCTCAATCCTCCATCCTTAATTCTGAACCCTCAATCCTCAGTCCTCAGACCTCAAGCCTCAATCCTCAACCTTCAGCCCTCATCCTGGGTCCTCAATCCTCAATCTTCAATCCTCAATCCTTAATCCTCAAGCCTCAATCCTCAATCCTCAATCCTCTGTCCTCATACCTCAATCCTGAATCCTCAATCCTCAGTCCTCAACCTTCAGACTTCAGACCTCAACAATCTGTTGTTAATCCTCAATCCTCAATAGAATATCACCAATTCACAGTTTTCAATACTAAATTCTCAATCTGCAATCTTCGAATCTCTATCCACAAACATCAATCCTTATCACTCAACCCTCAACACTCAGTCCCCAATCCTCAATCTTCAATCCCCTATCCTCAATCCTCAATCCTCAATCCACAATCCTCAATCCTCAATACTCAGTCCTCAATCATCAATCCTCAATCCTCAATCCTCAATCCTCAATCCTCAACCCTCAATCGTCAGTCTTCAAACCTCAATACTCAATCTTCAATCCTCAATCCTCAATCCTCAATCCTCAATCCTCATTCTTCAATCCTCAATACCCAATCCTCAATCTTCAACACTCAATCATCAATCCTCAATCCTCAATCTTCAATCCTCAACACTCAATCATCAATCCTCAGTCCTCAGCCCTCAATCCCCAAACCTCAATCCTCAACCCTCAGACCTCATCCTCAATCCTCGATCCTCAATCCTCAATCCTCAATCTTCAATCCTCAATACTCAATCCTCAATCCTCAATCCTCAATCCTCTATCCTCAGTCCTCAAACCTCAATTCTGAACCCTCAACCCTGAATCCTCAATCTTCAGCCCTCAGTCCTCAACAATCAGTTGTCAATCCTCAATCCTCAGCAGAATATCCTCAATTCACAGGTTTCGATACTCAATACTCAATCTGCAATCTTCAAATCTCTATCCACAAACATCAATCCTCATCACTCAACACTCAACACTCAGTCCCCAGTCCTCATTCTTCAATTCTCAATCCTCAATTCTCAATCCTCAACCCTCAATCCTCAATCCTCAATCCTCAATCCTCAATCCTCAATCATCAATCCTCAATCTTCAATACTCAGTCCTCAATCCTCAATCCTCAATCCTCAATCCTCAATCATCAATCCTCAATCTTCAATCCTCAATGCTCAACCTTTAATCCTCAAACCTCAATCCTCAATCATCAATCCTCAATCCTCAGTCCTCAATCCTCAATCCTCAATGCTCAATCCTCAATCCTCAATCCTCAATCCTCAATATTCAATCCTCAATACTCAATCTTCAATCCTCAGTCCTCAATCTTCAATACTCAATCCGCCAATCCGCAATATTCAACACGCAACCCTCAACCATCAATCCTCAATACTCAACCATCAATCCAAAATTCTCAATACTCATTAGAATATCCTGAATTCTCAGTTTTCAATACTCAATCCTCAATCTTAAATCTTCAAATCTCCATCCACAAACATCAATTCTCATCACTCAACCTTCAACACTCAGTCCCCAATCCTCAATCTTCAATCCTCAATCCTCAATCCTCAATCCTCTATCCTCAATCTTCAATCCTCAATACTCAATCTTCAATCCACAATCCTCAATTCTCAATCCTCAATCTTCAATCCTCAATCCTCAATCCTCAATCCTCAATCCTGATTCTTCAATCCTCAATACCCAATCCTCAATCTTCAATCCTCAATCCTCAATCCTCAATTCTCAATCCTAAATCTTCAACCCCCAAACCTCAATCCTCAATCGTCAGTCTTCAATCCTCAATACTCAATCTTCAATCCTCAATCCTCAACACTCAATCCTCAATCCTTATTCTTCAATCCTTAATAACCAATCCTCAATCTTCAATCCTCAATCCTCCATCCTTAATTCTGAACCCTCAATCCTCAGTCCTCAGACCTCATGCCTCAATCCTCAACCTTCAGCCCTCATCCTGGATCCTCAATCCTCAATCTTCAATCCTCAATCCTCGATCCTCAAGCCTCAATCCTCAATCCTCAATCCTCTGTCCTCAAACCCCAATCCTGAAACCTCAATCCTCAGTCCTCAAACCTCAATTCTGAATCCTCAATCCTGAATCCTCAATCTTCAGCCCTCAGACCTCAACAATCAGTTGTCAATATTCAATCCTCTATAGAATATCCTCAATTCACAGTTTTCAATACTCAATACTCAATCTGCAATCTTCAAATCTCTATCCACAAACATCAATTCTCATCACTCAACCATCAACACTCAGTCCTCAATGTTCAATCCTCAATCCTCAACTCTCAATCTTCAATCCTCAATACTGAATCTTCAATCCTCAGTCCTCAATCCTCAATCCTCAATCCTCGGTCCCCAAGCCTCAATCCTCAATCCTAAATCCTCATTCATCAATCCACAATACCCAATCCTCAATCTTCAATCCTCAATCCTCAATCCTCAAATCTCAATCCTCAATCCTCAGTCCTCAGACCTCAAACCTCAATCCTCAACCCTCAGCCCTCATCGTCAATCCTCAAACCTCAATCCTCAATCCTCAATCGTCAATCCTCAATCCCCAATCTTCAATCCTCAATACTCAATCTTCAATCCTCTATCCTCAATCCTCAATCCTCAATATTCAATATTCAACACACAATTTTCAATACTCAATCCGCAATCATCATACCTCAATCCTCAATCCTCAGTCATCAATCCTCAATCTTCAATACTCAATGGTCAAACCTCAGTCCTCAATACTCAATCGTCAATCCTCAGTCCTCAAACCTCAATCCTCAACCCTCAGCCATCATCCTCAAACCGCAGTCCTCATCCTCAATTCTCAATTCTCAATCCTCAATCCTCAATCCTCAATCTTCAATCCTCAATAATCAATTTTCAATCCTAGATCCTCAATCCCCAATCCTCAATCCTTAATCCTCTATCTTCAATCCTCAATACTCAATCTTCTTTCCTCAGTCCGCAGTCCTCAATCCTCAATTCTGAATTCTCAATCCTGAATCCTCAATCTTCAGCCCTCAGTCCTCAACAATCAGTTGTCAATTCACAATCCTCAATAGAATATCATCAATTCACAGTTTTCAATACTCAATACTCAATCTGCAATCTTTAAATCTCTATCCACAAACACCAATTCTTATCACTCTACCCTCAACACTCAGTCCCCAGTCCTCAATTTTCAATCCTCAGCCCTCAATCCCCAAACCTCAATCCTCAATCCTCAATCCTCAATCCTCAATCTTCAATCCTCAATACTCAATCATCAATCCTCAATCTTCAATCCTCAATACTCAATCCTCAATCCTGAATCCTCAATCCTCAATGCTCAATCCTCAATCCTCAATCCTCAGTCCTCAATCCTCAATCCTCAATCCTCAATCCTCAATCTTCATTCCTCAATACTCAATCTTCAATCCTCAATCCTCAATTCTCAATCGTCAATACTCAATCCTCAATCGTCAATCCTCAATCCCCAATCCTCAATCCTCAATCTTCAATCCTCAATCCTCAATTCTAAATCCTCAATACACAACCTTCAATCCTCAATACTCAATCTTCAATCCTCAATCCTCAATCATCAATCCTCAATCCTCAATCCTCAATCCTCATTCTTCAATCCTCAATACCCAATCCTCAGTACTCAATCCTCAATCTTCAATCCTCAATACTCAATCATCAATCCTCAATTCTCAATCCTCAATCCTCAACCCTCAATCCTGAATCCTCAATCCTCAATCCTCATTCTTCAATCCTCAATACCCAATCCTCAATCTTCAATCCTCAATCCTCAATCCTCAATCTTCAATCCTCAATCCTGAATCATGAATCCTCAATCCTCATTCTCCAATCCTTAATACCCAAATCTCAATCTTCAATCCTCAATCCTCAATCCTCAATTCTCTAAACTCAATCCTCAGACCTCAGTCCTCAAACCTCAATCCTCAACCCTCAGACCTCATCCTCAATCCTCAACCTCAATCCTCAATCTTCAATCCTCAATACTCAATCCTCAATCCTCAATCCTCAGTCCTCAAACCTCAATTCTGAATCCTCAATCCTGAATCCCCAATCTTCAGCCCTCAGACCTCAACAATCAGTTGTCAATATTCAATCCTCTATAGAATATCCTCAATTCACAGTTTTCAATACTCAATACTCAATCTGCAATCTTCAAATCTCTATCCACAAACATCAATTCTCATCACTCAACCATCAACACTCAGTCCTCAATGTTCAATCCTCAATCCTCAACTCTCAATCTTCAATCCTCAATACTGAATCTTCAATCCTCAATCCTCAATCCTCAATCCTCAATCCTCGGTCCCCAAGCCTCAATCCTCAATCCTCAATCCTCATTCTTCAATCCACAATACCCAATCCTCAATCTTCAATCCTCAATCCTCAATCCTCAATTCTCAATCCTCAATCCTCAGCCCTCAGACCTCAAACCTCAATCCTCAACCCTCAGCCCTCATCGTCAATCCTCAAACCTCAATCCTCAATCCTCAATCGTCAATCCTCAATCCCCAATCTTCAATCCTCAATACTCAATCTTCAATCCTCTATCCTCAATCCTCAATCCTCAATATTCAATATTCAACACACAATTTTCAATACTCAATCCGCAATCATCATACCTCAATCCTCAATCCTCAGTCATCGATCCTCAATCTTCAATACTCAATGGTCAAACCTCAGTCCTCAATACTCAATCGTCAATCCTCAGTCCTCAAACCTCAATCCTCAACCCTCAGCCATCATCCTCAAACCGCAGTCCTCATCCTCAATTCTCAATTCTCAATCCTCAATCCTCAATCCTCAATCTTCAATCCTCAATAATCAATTTTCAATCCTAGATCCTCAATCCCCAATCCTCAATCCTTAATCCTCTATCTTCAATCCTCAATACTCAATCTTCAATCCTCAGTCCTCAGTCCTCAATCCACAATTCTGAATTCTCAATCCTGAATCCTCAATCTTCAGCCCTCAGTCCTCAACAATCAGTTGTCAATTCTCAATCCTCAATAGAATATCATCAATTCACAGTTTTCAATACTCAATACTCAATCTGCAATGTTTAAATCTCTATCCACAAACACCAATTCTTATCACTCAACCCTCAACACTCAGTCCCCAATCCTCATTCTTCAATTCTCAATCCTCAATTCTCAATCCTCAACCCTTAATCCTCAATACTCAATCTTCAATCCTCAATACTCAATCTTCAATCCTCAATCCTCAATCCTCGATCCCCAATCCTCAATCCTCAATCGTCAATCTCCAATCCTGAATACTCAATCTTCAACCCTCAGCCCTCATCCTCAATCCTCAATCCTCAATCCTCAATCCTCAACCCTCAATCTTCAATCCTCAATACTCAATCTTCAATCTTCAATCCTCAGTCCTCAAACCACAATTCTGAATCCTCAATGCTGAATCCTCAATCTTCAGCCCTCAGTCCTCAACAATCACTTGTCGATCCTCAATCCCCAATAGAATATCCTCAGGTCACAGTATTAAATACTCAATACTCAATCTGCAATCTTCAAATCTCTATCCACAAACATCAATTCTCATCACTCAACCGTCAACACTCAGTCCTCAATGTTCAATCCTCAATACCCAATCATTAATCCTCAATCCTCAATCCTCAGTCTTCAATCCTCAATCCCCAATACTCAATCCTCAATCCTCAATCCTCAAACCTCAATCATCAATCCTCAATCTTCAATACTCAGTCCTCAATCCTCAATCCTCAATCCTCAAGCCTCAATCCTCAATCCTCAATCCTCTGTCCTCAAACCTCAATCCTGAATCCTCAATCCTCAGTCCTCAACCTTCAGACTTCAGACCTCAACAATCTGTTGTTAATCCTCAATCCTCAATAGAACATCACCAATTCACAGTTTTCAATACTAAATTCTCAATCTGCAATCTTCGAATCTCTATCCACAAACATCAATCCTTATCACTCAACCATCAACACTCAGTCCCCAATCCTCAACCTTCAATCCCCTATCCTCAATCCTCAATCCTCAATCCACAATCCTCAATCCTCAATACTCAGTCCTCAATCATCAATCCTCAATCCTCAATCCTCAATCCTCAATCCTCAACCCTCAATCGTCAGTCTTCAAACCTCAATACTCAATCTTCAATCCTCAATCCTCAATCCTCAATCCTCAATCCTCATTCTTCAATCCTCAATACCCAATCCTCAATCTTCAACACTCAATCCTCAATCCTCAATTCTCAATCCTCAATCCTCAGTCCTCAGTCCTCAAACCTCAATACTCAACCCTCAGCCCTCATCCTCAATCCTCAATCCCCTATCCTCAATCCTCAATCCTAAATCCTCAGTCCTCAAACCTCAATTCTGAATCCTCAATCCTGAATCCTCAAACTTCAGCCCTCTGTCCTCAACAATCAGTTGTCAACCCTGAATCCTCAACAGAATATCCTCAATTCATAGTTTTCAATACTCAATACTCAACCTGCAATCTTCAAACCTCTATCCACAAACATCAATTCTCATCACTCAACCCTCAACACTCAGTCATCAACGTTCAATCCTCAATCCTCAATCCACAATCCTCAATCGTCAATCTTCAATCCTCAATTTCCAGTCCTCAATCTTCAATCCTCAATGCTCAATCCTCAATCCTCTATCCTCAGTCCTCAATCCCCAATCCTCAAACCTCAAACCTCAATCCTCAACCGTCAGTCCTCGTCCTCAATTCTCAACACTCAATCCCCAATCCTCAATCTTCATTCATCAATACTCAATATTCAATCCTCAATCTTCATTCCTCAATCCTCAATCCTCAATCCTCAATCCTCATTCCTCAAACCTCAATCCTCAAACCTCAGTCCACATCCTCAATTCTCAATTCTCAATCCTCTATCTTCAATCCTAAATAATCAATCCCCAATACTAGATCCTCAATACCCAATCCTTAATCCTCAATACCCAATCCTAAATCTTCAATCCTCAATCCGCAATTATCAATTCTCAATCCTGAATCCTCAATCCTCTGTCCTCAAACCTGAATCCTCAACCCTCAGTCCTCGTCCTCAAACCTCAACCCTCAATAGTCAATCCGCAATCTCCACTCATCAATACTCAAACTTCAATCCTCAATCTTCAATCCTCGATCCTCAATCCTCAATTCTCAATCCTCAATCCTCAATAATCAATCTTCAATCCTCAATCCTCAGTCCTCAAACCACAATTCTGAATCCTCAATCCTGAATCCTCAATCTTCAGCCCTCAGTCCTCAACAATCAGTTGACAATCCTCAATCCTCAATAGAATATCCTCAATTCACAGTTTTCAATACTCAATACGCAATCTGCAATCTTCAAACCTTTATCCACAAACATCAATTCTCATCACTGAACCCTCAACACTCAGTCCTCAATGTTCAATACTCAATCTTCAATCCACAATCCTCAATCGTCAATCTTCAACCCTCAATACTCAATCTTCAATCCTCAATCCTCAATCCTCAATCCTCAATCCTCATTCTTCAATCCTCAATACCAAATCCTCAATCTTCAATCCTCAATCCTCAATCCTCAATTCTCAGTCCTCAGTCCTCAATCCTCAGTCCTCAGTCCTTAAACCTCAAACCTCAAACCTCAGCCCTCATCCTCAATCCTCAATACTCAATCCTCAACCCTCAGCCCTCATCCTCAATCCTCAATCCTTATTCCTCAGTCCTCAGCCTTCAATCCTCAATACTCAATTTTCAGTCCTCAATCCTCACTCCTCAATCCTCGATCCTCAATCCTAAATCCTCAATCATCAATCCTCAATCTTCAATACTCAATCCTCAATCCTCAATCCTCAATCCTCAATACTAAACCATCAATCCTCAATTCTCAATACTCAATAGAACATCCTGAATTCTCAGGATTCAATACTCAAACCTCAAACCTCGAACCTCAGCCATCATCCTCAATCCTCAATCCTCAATCGCCATTCCTCAACCTTCAATCCTCAACACTCAACCTTCAACCCTCTATCCCCAATCCTCAATCGTCAATCCGCAATCCTCAATCCTCAGTCATCAATCCTCAACCTTCAATACTCAATCCTCAATCCTCAATCCTCAATCCTCAATCCTCGATCCTCATTCCTCAAACCTCAATCCTCAAACCTCAGTCCTCATCCTCAATTCTCAATCCTCAATCCTCAATCCTCAAACCACAATCCTCAACCGTCAGTCCTCGTCCTCAATCCTCAACCCTCAATCCTCAATCCTCAATCTTCAATCATCAATACTCATTCTTCAATCCTCAATCCTCAATCCTCAATCCTCATTCCTCAAACATCAATCCTCCACCCTCAGTCGTTATCCTCAATCCTCAATCCTGAATCCTCAATCCTCAATCCTCAAACTTCAATCCTCAATACCCGATCCTCAATCTTCAATCCTCAATCCTCAATCCTCAATCTTCAATCCTCAATCCTCAATCCTCAATCCTCAATCCTCATTCTTCAATCCTCAATACCCAATCCTCAATCTTCAATCCTCAATCCTCAATCCTCAATTCTCTATACTCAATCCTCAGGCCTCAGTCCTCAAACCTCAATCCTCAATCCTCAACCCTCAGCCCTCATCGTCAATCCTCAATCCTCAACCTCAATCCTCAATCTTCAATCCTCAATACTCAATCCTCAATCCTCAATCCTCAGTCCTCAAACCTCAATTCTGAATCCTCAATCCTGAATCCCCAATCTTCAGCCCTCAGACCTCAACAATCAGTTGTCAATATTCAATCCTCTATAGAATATCCTCAATTCACAGTTTTCAATACTCAATACTCAATCTGCAATCTTCAAATCTCTATCCACAAACATCAATTCTCATCACTCAACCATCAACACTCAGTCCTCAATGTTCAATCCTCAATCCTCAACTCTCAATCTTCAATCCTCAATACTGAATCTTCAATCCTCAATCCTCGGTCCTCAATACACAACCATCAATCCTCAATTCTCAATACTCAATAGAATATCCTGAATTTTCAGGATTCAATACTCAAACCTCAAACATCAAACCTCAGCCCTCATCCTCAATCATCAATACTCAATCCTCAATCTTCAACCCTCAATACTCAACACTCAAACTTCAATCCTCAATCCTCAATCCTCAATCCTCAATCCTCAATCCTTATTCCTCAGTCCTCAACCTTCAATCCTCAATACTCAATTTTCAATCCTCAACCCTCAATCCGCAATCCTCAATCCTAAATCCTCAATCCTCAATCCTCAATCCTGAATCCTCAATACTAAAGCATCAATCCTCAATTCTCAATACTCAATAGAACATCTTGAATTCTCAGGATTCAATACTCAAACCTCAAACCTCAAACCTCAGCCATCATCCTCAATCCTCAATCCTCAATCGCCAATCCTCAACCTTCAATCCTCAACACTCAACCTTCAACCCTCAATCCCCAATCCTCAATCGTCAATCCGCAATCCTCAATCCTCAGTCATCAATCCTCAACCTTCAATACTCAATCCTCAATCCTCAATCCTCAATCCTCAATCCTCAATCCTCATTCCTCAAACCTCAATCCTCAAACCTCAGTCCTCATTCTCAATTCTCAATCCTCAATCCTCAATCTTCAAACCACAATCCTCAACCGTCAGTCCTCGTCCTCAATCCTCAACCCTCAATCCTCAATGTTCAATCTTCAATCATCAATACTCTATCTTCAATCCTCAATCCTCAATCCTCAATCCTCATTCCTCAAACATCAATCCTCCACCCTCAGTCGTTATCCTCAATTCTCAATTCACAATCCTCAATCCTCAATCCTCAATCTTCAATCCTCAATAATCAATATTCAATCCTAGATCCTCAGTCCCCAATCCTCAATCCTTAATCCTCAATCTTCAGTCCTCAATCACCAGTCCTCAATCTTCAATCCCCAATGCTCCATCCTCAATCCTCTATCCTCAGTCGTCAGTCCTCAACCCTCAATCCTCAAACATCAATCCTCAATCGTCAGTCCTCGTCCTCAACCCTCAACACTCAATCCTCAATCCTTAATCTTCAATCATCAATACACAACCTTCAATCCTCAATCCTCGGTCCTCAATACTCAACCATCAATCCTCAATTCTCAATACTCAATAGAATATCCTGAATTTTCAGGATTCAATGCTCAAACCTCAAACATCAAACCTCAGCCCTCATCCTCAATCCTCAATACTCAATCCTCAATCTTCAACCCTCAATACTCAACACTCAAACTTCAATCCTCAATCCTCAATCCTCAATCCTCAATCTTCAATCCTTATTCCTCAGTCCTCAACCTTCAATCCTCAATACTCAATTTTCAATCCTCAACCCTCAATCCTCAATCCTCAATCCTAAATCCTCAATCCTCAATCCTCAATCCTGAATCCTCAATACTAAAGCATCAATCCTGAATTCTCAATACTCAATAGAACATCCTGAATTCTCAGGATTCAATACTCAGACCTCAAACCTCAAACCTCAGCCATCATCCCCAATCCTCAATCCTCAATCGTCAATCCTCAACCTTCAATCCTCAACACTCAACCTTCAACCCTCAATCCTCAATCCTTAATCGTCAATCCGCAATCGTCAATCCTCAGTCATCAATCCTCAACCTTCAATACTCAGTCCTCAATCCTCAATCCTCAATCCCCAATCCTCAATCCTCATTCCTCAAACCTCAGTCCTCAAACCTCAGCCCTCATCCTCAATTCTCAATCCTCAATCCTCAATCCTCAAGCCACAATCCTCAACCGTCAGACCTCGTCCTCAATCCTCAACCCTCAATCCTCAATCCTCAATCTTCAATCCTCAATACGCAATCTTCAATCCTCAATCCTCAATCCTCAATCCTCAATATTCAATCCTCAATACCCAATTTTCAATACTCAATCCGCAATCGTCATACCTCAATCCTCTATCCTCAGTCATCAATCCTCAATCTTCAATACTCAATGGTCAATCCTCAGTCCTCAATACTCAATCGTCAATCCTCAATGCTCAATTCTCAATCGTCAATACTCAATCCTCAATCGCCAATCCTCAATCCCCAATCCTGAATCTTCAATCCTCAATCCTCAATCCCCAATCCTCAATCCTCAATCCTCAACCTTCAATCCTCAATACTCAATCTTCAATCCTCAATCCTCAATCCTCAATCGTCAATCCTCAATCCTCAATCCTCATTCTTCAATCCTCAATACCCAATCCTCAATCTTCAATCCTCAATCCTCAATCCTCAATCCTCAATCCTCAATCCTAAATCCTCAATCATCAATCCTCAATCTTCAATACTCAATCCTCAATCCTCAATCCTGAATCCTCAATACTAAAGCATCAATCCTCAATTCTCAATACTCAATAGAACATCCTGAATTCTCAGGATTCAATACTCAATCCTCAAACCTCAAACCTCAGCCATCATCATCAATCCTCAATCCTTAATCGTCAATCCTCAACCTTCAATCCTCAACACTCAACCTTCAACCCTCAATCCTCAATCCTCAGTCATCAATCCTTAACCTTCGATACTCAATCCTCAATCCTCAATCCTCAATCCCCAATCCTCAATCCTCTTTCCTCAAACCTCAATCCTCAAACCTCAGTCCTCATCCTCAATTCTCAATCCTCAAACCTCAATCCTCAATACTCAAACCACAATCCTCAACCGTCAGTCCTCGTCCTCATTCCTCAACCCTCAATCCTCAATCCTCGACCTTCAATCATCAATACTCAATCTTCAATCCTCAATCCTCAATCCTCAATCCTCATTCCTCAAACCTCAATCCTCAATCCTCAATCCTTAATCCTCAATCTTGAATCCTCAATCCCCAGCCCTCAATCTTCAATCCTCAATCCTCAATCCTCAATTCTCAATCCTCAATCCTCAGTCCTCAGTCCTCAAACCTCAATCCTCAATCCTTATTCCACAGTCCTCAACCTTCAATCCTCAATACTCAATTTTCAATCCTCAATCCTCAATCCTCAATCCTCAATCCTAAATCCTCAATCATCAATCCTCAATCCTCAATACTCAATCCTCAATCCTCAATCCTGAATCCTCAATACTAAACCATCAATCCTCAATTCTCAATACTCAATAGAAGATCCTGAATTCTCAGGATTCAATACTCAAACCTCAAACCTCAAACCTCAGCCATCATCCTCAATCCTCAATCCTCAATCGTCAATCCACAATCCTCAATCGTCAATCCTCAACCTTCAATCCTCAACACTCAACCTTCAACCCTCAAACACCAATCCTCAATCGTCAATCCGCAATCCTCAATCCTCAGTCATCAATCCTCAACCTTCAATACTCAATCCTCAATCCTCAATCCTCAATCCTCAATCCTCAATCCTCATTCCTCAAACCTCAGTCCTCAAACCTCAGTCGTCATCCTCAATTCTCAATCCTCAAACCTCAATCCTCAAGCCACAATCCTCAACCGTCAGTCCTCGTCCTCAATCATCAACCCTCAATCCTCAAACCTCAATCTTCAATCATCAATACTCAATCTTCAATCCTCAATCCTCAATCCTCAATCCTCATTCCTCAAACCTCAATCCTCCACCCTCAGTCGTTATCCTCAATTCTCAATTCTCAATCCTCAATCCTCAATCCTCAATCCTCAATCCTTATTCCTCAGTCCTCAACCTTCAATCCTCAATACTCAATTTTCAATCCTCAACCCGCAATCCTCAATCCTCAATCCTCAATCCTCAATACTCAATCCTCAATCCTCAATCCTGAATCCTCAATACTAAACCATCAGTCCTCAATTCTCAATACTCAATAGAACATCCTGAATTCTCAGGATTCATTACTCAAACCTCAAACCTCAAACCTCAGCCATCATCCTCAATCCTCAACCGTCAATCCTCAACCTTCAATCCTCAACACTCAACCTTCAACCCTCAAACCCTAATCCTCAATCGTCAATCCGCAATCCTCAATCCTCAGTCATCAATCCTCAACCTTCAATACTCAATCCTCAATCCTCAATCCTCAATCCTCAATCCTCAATCCTCAATCCTCATTCCTCAAACCTCAATCCTCAAACCTCAGTCGTCATCCTCAATTCTCAATCCTCAATCCTCAATCCTCAAGCCACAATCCTCAACCGTCAGTCCTCGTCCTCAATCCTCAACCCTCAATCCCCAAACCTCAATCTTCAATCATCAATACTCAATCTTCAGTCCTCAATCCTCAATCCTCAATCCTCATTCCTCAAACCTCAATCCTCCACCCTCAGTCGTTATCCTCAATTCTCAATTCTCAATCCTCAATCCTCAATCCTCAATCTTCAATCCTCAACCGTCAGTCCTCGTCCTCAATCCTCAACCCTCAATCCTCAATCCTCAATCTTCAATCCTCAATACGCAATCTTCAATCCTCAATCCTCAATCCTCAATCCTCAATATTCAATCCTCAATACCCAATTTTCAATACTCAATCCGCAATCGTCATACCTCAATCCTCTATACTCAGTCATCAATCCTCAATCTTCAATACTCAATGGTCAATCCTCAGTCCTCAATACTCAATCGTCAATCCTCAATCCTCAATTCTCAGTCGTCAATACTCAATCCTCAATCGCCAATCCTCAATCCCCAATCCTGAATCTTCAATCCTCAATCCTCAATCCCCAATCCTCAATCCTCAATCCTCAACCTTCAATCCTCAATACTCAATCTTCAATCCTCAATCCTCAATCCTCAATCGTCAATCCTCAATCCTCAATCCTCATTCTTCAATCCTCAATACCCAATCCTCAATCTTCAATCCTCAATCCTCAATCCTCAATCCTCAATCCTCAATCCTAAATCCTCAATCATCAATCCTCAATCTTCAATCCTCAATCCTCAATCCTAAATCCTCAATCACCAATCCTCAATCCTCAATACTCAATCCTCAATCCTCAATCCTGAATCCTCAATACTAAACCATCAATCCTCAATTCTCAATACTCAATAGAACATCCTGAATTCTCAGGATTCAATACTCAAACCTCAAGCCTCAAACCTCAGCCATCATCCTCAATCCTCAATCCTCAATCGTCAATCCTCAACCTTCAATCCTCAACACTCAACCTTCAACCCTCAAACACCAATCCTCAATCGTCAATCCGCAATCATCAATCCTCAGTCATCAATCCTCAACCTTCAATACTCAATCCTCAATCCTCAATCCTCAATCCTCAATCCTCAATCCTCATTCCTCAAACCTCAGTCCTCAAACCTCAGTCGTCATCCTCAATTCTCAATCCTCAAACCTCAATCCTCAAGCCACAATCCTCAACCGTCAGTCCTCGTCCTCAATCCTCAACCCCCAATCCTCAATCCTCAATCTTCAATCATCAATACTCAATCTTCAATCCTCAATCCTCAGTCCTCAATCCTCATTCCTCAAACCTCAATCCTCCACCCTCAGTCGTTATCCTCAATTCTCAATTCTCAATCCTCAATCCTCAATCCTCAATCTTCAATCCTCAATAATCAATATTCAATCCTAGATCCTCAGTCCCAATCCTCAATCCTTAATCCTCAATCTTCAATCCTCAATCCCCAGTCCTCAATCTTCAATCCTCAATGCTCCATCACCAATCCTCTATCCTCAATGCTCCATCACCAATCCTCTATCCTCAGTCGTCAGTCCTCAACCCTCAATCCTCAAACATCAATCCTCAACCGTCAGACCTCGTCCTCAACCCTCAACACTCAATCCTCAATCCTCAATCTTCAATCACCAATACACAATCTTCAATCCTCAATCCTCAGTCCTCAATACTCAACAATCAATCCTCAATTCTCAATACTCAATAGAATATCCTGAATTCTCAGGATTCAATACTCAAACCTCAAACCTCAAACCTCAGCCCTCGTCCTCAAACCTCAGTACTCAATCCTCAATATTCAACCCTCAATCCTCAACACTCAAACTTCAATCCTCAATCCTCAATCCTCAATCCTCAATCCTCAATCCTTATTCCTCAGTCTTCAACCTTCAATCCTCAATACTCAATCTTCAATGCTCAACCCTCAATCCTCAATACTCAATCCTAAATCCTCAATCATCAGTCCTCAATCTTCAGTACTCAATCCTCAATCCTCAATCCTGAATCCTCAATACTAAAGCATCAATCCTCAATTCTCAATACTCAATACAACATACTGAATTCTCAGGATTCAATACTCAAACCTCAAACCTCAAACCTCAGCCATCATCCTCAATCCTCAATCCTCAATCGTCAATCCTCAACCTTCAATCCTCAACACTCAACCTTCAACCCTCAATCCTCAATCCTCAATCGTCAATCCGCAATCCTCAATCCTCAGTCATCAATCCTCAAACTTCAATACTCAATCCTCAATCCTCAATCCTCAATCCCCAATCCTCAATCCTCATTCCTCAAACCTCAATCCTCAAACCTCAGCCCTCATCCTCAATTCTCAATCCTCAATCCTCAATCCTCAAGCCACAATCCTCAACCGTCAGTCCTCGTCCTCAATCCACAACCCACAATCCTCAATCCTCAATCTTCAATCATCAATACTCAATCTTCAATCCTCAATCCTCAATCCTCAATCCTCATTATTCAAACCTCAATACACAATTTTCAATACTCAATCCGCAATCGTCATACCTCAATCCTCAATCTTCAATACTCAATGGTCAATCCTCAGTCCTAAATACTCAATCGTCAATCCTCAGTCCTCAATCCTCAATCCTCAATCCTCGTACCTTAAACCTCAATCCTCAATCCTCAATCCTCATTCTTCTGTCCTCAATACCCAATCCTCAATCTTCAGTCCTCAATCCTCAATCCTCAATTCTCAATCCTCAATCCTCAGGCCTCAGTCCTCAAACCTCAATCCTCAACCCTCAGCCCTCATACTCAATCCTCAATCCTTATTCCTCAGTCCTCAACCTTCAATCCTCAATACTCAATTATCAATCCTCAATCCTCAATCCTCAGTCCTCAATCCTAAATCCTCAATCATCAATACTCAATCTTCAATACTCCATCCTCAATCCTCAATCCTGAATCCTCAATACTAAACCATCAATCCTCAATTCTCAATACTCAATAGAACATCCTGAATTCACAGGATTCAATACTCAAACCACAAACCTTAAACCTCAGCCATCATCCTCATTCCTCAATCCTCAATCGTCAATCCTCAAACTTCAATCCTCAACACTCAATCCCCAATCCTCAATCCTCATTCCTCAAACCTCAATCCTCAAACCTCAGCCCTCATCCTCAATTCTCAATCCTCAATCCTCAATCCTCAAGCCACAATCCTCAACCGTCAGTCCTCGTCCTCAATCCTCAACCCTCAATCCTCAATCCTCAATCTTCAATCCTCAATACGCAATCTTCAATCCTCAATCCTCAATCCTCAATCCTCAATCCTCAATATTCAATCCTCAATACCCAATTTTCAATACTCAATCCGCAATCGTCATACCTCAATCCTCTATCCTCAGTCATCAATCCTCAATCTTCAATACTCAATGGTCAATCCTCAGTCCTCAATACTCAATCGTCAATCCTCAATCCTCAATTCTCAATCGTCAATACTCAATCCTCAATCGCCAATCCTCAATCCCCAATCCTGAATCTTCAATCCTCAATCCTCAATCCCCAATCCTCAATCCTCAATCCTCAACCTTCAATCCTCAATACTCAATCTTCAATCCTCAATCCTCAATCCTCAATCGTCAATCCTCAATCCTCAATCCTCATTCTTCAATCCTCAATACCCAATCCTCAATCTTCAATCCTCAATCCTCAATCCTCAATCCTCAATCTTCAATACTCAATCCTCAATCCTCAATCCTGAATCCTCAATACTAAAGCATCAATCCTCAATTCTCAATACTCAATAGAACATCCTGAATTCTCAGGATTCAATACTCAAACCTCAAACCTCAAACCTCAGCCATCATCATCAATCCTCAATCCTTAATCGTCAATCCTCAACCTTCAATCCTCAACACTCAACCTTCAACACTCAATCCTCAATCCTCAATCCTCAATCTTCAATCCGCAATCCTCAATCCCCAGTCATCAATCCTCAACCTTCGATACTCAATCCTCAATCCTCAATCCTCAATCCCCAATCCTCAATCCTCTTTCCTCAAACCTCAATCCTCAAACCTCAGTCCTCATCCTCAATTCTCAATCCTCAAACCTCAATCCTCAATACTCAAACCACAATCCTCAACCGTCAGTCCTCGTCCTCAATCCTCAACCCTCAATCCTCAATCCTCGACCTTCAATCATCAATACTCAATCTTCAATCCTCAATCCTCAATCCTCAATCCTCATTCCTCAAACCTCAATCCTCAATCCTCAATCCTCAACCTTCAATCCTCAATACTCAATCTTCAATCCTCAATCCTCAATCCTCAATCGTCAATCCTCAATCCTCAATCCTCAATCTTCAATCCTCAATCAACAGTCCTCAATCTTCAATCCTCAATGCTCAATCCTCAATCCTCAATCCTCAGTCCTCAATCCTCAATCCTCAGTCCTCAATCCTCAATCTTCAATCCTCAATACTCAATCTTCAATCCTCAATCCTCAATCCTCAATCGTCATTATTCAAACCTCAATACACAATTTTCAATACTCAATCCGCAATCGTCATACCTCAATCCTCAATCTTCAATACTCAATGGTCAATCCTCAGTCCTAAATACTTAATCGTCAATCCTCAGTCCTCAATCCTCAATCCTCAATCCTCGTTCCTCAAACCTCAATCCTCAATCCTCAATACTCATTCTTCTGTCCTCAATACCCAATCCTCAATCTTCAGTCCTCAACCCTCAATCCTCAATTCTCAATCCTCAATCCTCAGCCCTCAGTCCTCAAACCTCAATCCTCAACCCTCAGTCCTCATACTCAACCCTCAATCCTTATTCCTCAGTCCTCAAACTTCAATCCTCAATACTCAATTATCAATCCTCAATCCTCAATCCCCATTCTTCAATCCTCAATACCCAATCCTCAATCTTCAATCCTCAATCCTCAATCCTCAATTCTCAATCCTAAATCCTCAACCCTCAATCCTCAATCCTCAATCGTCAGTCTTCAATCCTCAATACTCAATCTTCAATCCTCAATCCACAATACTCAATCCTCAATCCTCATTCTGCAATCCTCAATACCCAATCCTCAATCTTCAATCCTCAATCCTCAATCCTTAATTCTCAATCCTCAATCCTCAGTCCTCAGTCCTCAAACCTCAACCCTCAACCTTCAGCCCTCATCCTGGATCCTCAATCCTCAATCTTCAATCCTCAATCCTCAGTCCTCAAACCTCAATCCTCAACCATCAGCCCTCATCCTCAACCCTCAATCCTTATTCCTCAGTCTTCAACCTTCAATCCTCAATACTCAATTTTCAATCCTCAATCCTCAATCCTCAATCCTCAATCCTAAATCCTCAATCATCAATCCACAATCCACAATACTCAATCCTCAATCCTCAATCCTGAATCCTCAATACTAAACCATCAATCCTCAATTCTCAATACTCACTAGAACATCCTGAATTCTCAGGATTCAATACTCAAACCTCAAACCTAAAGCCTCAGCCCTCATCCTCAATCCTCAATACTCAATCCTCAATCTTCAACCCTCAATCCTCAACACTCAAACTTCAATCCTCAATCCTCAATCCTCCATCCTCAATCCTCAATCCTTATTCCTCAGTCCTCAAACTTCAATCCTCAATACTCAATTTTCAATCCTCAACCCTCAATCCTCAATCCTCAATCCTAAATCCTCAATCATCAATCCTCAATCTTCAGTACTCAATCCTCAATCCTCAATCTTCAGTACTCAATCCTCAATCCTCAATCCTGAATCCTCAATACTAAAGCATCAATCCTCAATTCTCAGTACTCAACACAACATACTGAATTCTCAGGATTCAATACTCAAACCTCAAACCTCAAACCTCAGCCATCATCCTCAATCCTCAATACTCAATCGTCAATCCTCAACCTTCAATCCTCAACACTCAACATTCAACCCTCAATCCTCAATCCTCAATCGTCAATCCGCAATCCTCAATCCTCAGTCATCAATCCTCAACCTTCAATACTCAATCCTCAATCCTCAATCCTCAATCCCCAATCCTCAATCCTCATTCCTCAAACCTCAATCCTCAAACCTCAGCCCTCATCCTGAATTCTCAATCCTCAATCCTCAATCCTCAAGCCACAATCCTCAACCTTCAGTGCTCGTCCTCAATCCACAACCCTCAATCCTCAATCCTCAATCTTCAATCATCAATACTCAATCTTCAATCCTCAATCCTCAATCCTCAATCCTCATTCCTCAAACCTCAATCCTCAAACCTCAGCCCTCATCCTCAATTCTCAATCCTCAATCCTCAATCCTCAAGCCACAATCCTCAACCGTCAGTCCTCGTCCTCAATCCTCAACCCTCAATCCTCAATCCTCAATCTTCAATCCTCAATACGCAATCTTCAATCCTCAATCCTCAATCCTCAATCCTCAATCCTCAATATTCAATCCTCAATACCCAATTTTCAATACTCAATCCGCAATCGTCATACCTCAATCCTCTATCCTCAGTCATCAATCCTCAATCTTCAATACTCAATGGTCAATCCTCAGTCCTCAATACTCAATCGTCAATCCTCAATGCTCAATTCTCAATCGTCAATACTCAATCCTCAATCGCCAATCCTCAATCCCCAATCCTGAATCTTCAATCCTCAATCCTCAATCCCCAATCCTCAATCCTCAATCCTCAACCTTCAATCCTCAATACTCAATCTTCAATCCTCAGTCCTCAATCCTCAATCGTCAATCCTCAATCCTCAATCCTCATTCTTCAATCCTCAATACCCAATCCTCAATCTTCAATCCTCAATCCTCAATCCTCAATCCTCAATCCTCAATCCTAAATCCTCAATCATCAATCCTCAATCTTCAATACTCAATCCTCAATCCTCAATCCTGAATCCTCAATACTAAAGCATCAATCCTCAATTCTCAATACTCAATAGAACATCCTGAATTCTCAGGATTCAATACTCAAACCTCAAACCTCAAACCTCAGCCATCATCATCAATCCTCAATCCTTAATCGTCAATCCTCAACCTTCAATCCTCAACACTCAACCTTCAACCCTCAATCCTCAATCCTCAATCTTCAATCCGCAATCCTCAATCCTCAGTCATCAATCCTTAACCTTCGATACTCAATCCTCAATCCTCAATCCTCAATCCCCAATCCTCAATCCTCTTTCCTCAAACCTCAATCCTCAAACCTCAGTCCTCATTCTCAATTCTCAATCCTCAAACCTCAATCCTCAATACTCAAACCAGAATCCTCAACCGTCAGTCCTCGTCCTCATTCCTCAACCCTCAATCCTCAATCCTCGACCTTCAATCATCAATACTCAATCTTCAATCCTCAATCCTCAATCCTCAATCCTCATTCCTCAAACCTCAATCCTCAATCCTCAATCCTTAATCCTCAATCTTGAATCCTCAATCCCCAGCCCTCAATCTTCAATCCTCAATCCTCAATCCTCAATTCTCAATCCTCAATCCTCAGTCCTCAGTCCTCAAACCTCAATCCTCAATCCTTATTCCACAGTCCTCAACCTTCAAACTTCAATACTCAATTTTCAATTGTCAATCCTCAATCCTCAATCCTCAATCCTAAATCCTCAATCATCAATCCTCAATCATCAATACTCAATCCTCAATCCTCAATCCTGAATCCTCAATACTAAACCATCAATCCTCAATTCTCAATACTCAATAGAACATCCTGAATTCTCAGGATTCAATACTCAAACCTCAAACCTCAAACCTCAGCCATCATCCTCAATCCTCAATCCTCAATCGTCAATCCTCAACCTTCAATCCTCAACACTCAACCTTCAACCCTCAAACACCAATCCTCAATCGTCAATCCGCAATCCTCAATCCTCAGTCATCAATCCTCAACCTTCAATACTCAATCCTCAATCCTCAATCCTCAATCCTCAATCCTCAATCCTCATTCCTCAAACCTCAGTCCTCAAACCTCAGTCGTCATCCTCAATTCTCAATCCTCAAACCTCAATCCTCAAGCCACAATCCTCAACCGTTAGTCCTCGTCCTCAATCCTCAGCCCTCAATCCTCAAACCTCAATCTTCAATCATCAATACTCAATCTTCAATCCTCAATCCTCAATCCTCAATCCTCATTCCTCAAACCTCAATCCTCCACCCTCAGTCGTTATCCTCAATTCTCAATTCTCAATCCTCAATCCTCAATCCTCAATCCTCAATCCTTATTCCTCAGTCCTCAACCTTCAATCCTCAATACTCAATTTTCAATCCTCAACCCGCAATCCTCAATCCTCAATCCTCAATCCTCAATACTCAATCCTCAATCCTCAATCCTGAATCCTCAATACTAAACCATCAATCCTCAATTCTCAATACTCAATAGAACATCCTGAATTCTCAGGATTCAATACTCAAACCTCAAACCTCAAACCTCAGCCATCATCCTCAATCCTCAACCGTCAATCCTCAACCTTCAATCCTCAACACTCAACCTTCAACCCTCAAACCCTAATCCTCAATCGTCAATCCGCAATCCTCAATCCTCAGTCATCAATCCTCAACCTTGAATACTCAATCCTCAATCCTCAATCCTCAATCCTCAATCCTCAATCCTCAATCCTCATTCCTCAAACCTCAATCCTCAAACCTCAGTCGTCATCCTCAATTCTCAATCCTCAATCCTCAATCCTCAAGCCACAATCCTCAACCGTCAGTCCTCGTCCTCAATCCTCAACCCTCAATCCTCAAACCTCAATCTTCAATCATCAATACTCAATCTTCAATCCTCAATCCTCAATCCTCAATCCTCATTCCTCAAACCTCAATCCTCCACCCTCAGTCGTTATCCTCAATTCTCAATTCTCAATCCTCAATCCTCAATCCTCAATCTTCAATCCTCAATAATCAATATTCAATCCTAGATCCTCAGTCCCAATCCTCAATCCTTAATCCTCAATCTTCAATCCTCAATCCCCAGTCCTCAATCCTCAATCCTCAATGCTCCATCCTCAATCCTCTATCCTCAGTCGTCAGTCCTCAACCCTCAATCCTCAAACATCAATCCTCAACCGTCAGACCTCGTCCTCAACCCTCAACACTCAATCCTCAATCCTCAATCTTCAATCATCAATACACAATCTTCAATCCTCAATCCTCAGTCCTCAATACTCAACAATCAATCCTCAATTCTCAATACTCAATAGAATATCCTGAATTCTCAGGATTCAATACTCAAACCTCAAACCTCAAACCTCAGCCCTCATCCTCAAACCTCAGTACTCAATCCTCAATATTCAACCCTCAATCCTCAACACTCAAACTTCAATCCTCAATCCTCAATCCTCAATCCTCAATCCTCAATCCTTATTCCTCAGTCCTCAACCTTCAATCCTCAATACTCAATTTTCAATGCTCAACCCTCAATCCTCAATACTCAATCCTAAATCCTCAATCATCAATCCTCAATCTTCAGTACTCAATCCTCAATCCTCAATCCTGAATCCTCAATACTAAAGCATCAATCCTCAATTCTCAATACTCAATACAACATACTGAATCCTCAGGATTCAATACTCAAACCTCAAACCTCAAACCTCAGCGACCATCCTCAATCCTCAAGCCTCAATCGTCAATCCTCAACCTTCAATCCTCAACACTCAACCTTCAACCCTCAATCCTCAATCCTCAATCGTCAATCCGCAATCCTCAATCCTCAGTCATCAATCCTCAACCTTCAATACTCAATCCTCAATCCTCAATCCTCAATCCCCAATCCTCAATCCTCATTCCTCAAACCTCAATCCTCAAACCTCAGCCCTCATCCTCAATTCTCAATCCTCAATCCTCAATCCTCAAGCCACAATCCTCAACCTTCAATCCTCAACACTCAACCTTCAACCCTCAATCCTCAATCCTCAATCGTCAATCCGCAATCCTCAATCCTCAGTCATCAATCCTCAACCTTCAATACTCAATCCTCAATCCTCAATCCTCAATCCCCAATCCTCAATCCTCATTCCTCAAACCTCAATCCTCAAACCTCAGCCCTCATCCTCAATTCTCAATCCTCAATCCTCAATCCTCAAGCCACAATCCTCAACCGTCAGTCCTCGTCCTCAATCCACAACCCACAATCCTCAATCCTCAATCTTCAATCCTCACACCTCCATCCTCAACCCTCATTCCTCAAACCTCAATCCTCAATCCTCAATCCTTAATCCTCAATCTTCAATCCTCAATCAACAGTCCTCAATCTTCAATCCTCAATGCTCAATCCTCAATCCTCAATCCTCAGTCCTGAATCCTCAATCCTCAATCCTCAATCCTCAATCTTCAATCCTCAATACTCAATCTTCAATCCTCAATCCTCAATCCTCAATCTTCAATCCTCAATACTCAACCTTCAATCCTCAATCCTCAATCCTCAATCCTCAATCCTCAATCCTCAATCGTCAGTCCTCAAACCTCAATTCTGAATCCTCAATCCTGAATCCTCAATCTTCAGCCCACAGACCTCAACAATCAGTTGTCAATCCTCAATCCCCAATAGAATATCCTCAATTCACAGATTTCAATACTCAATACTCAATCTGCAATCTTCAAATCTCTATCCACAAACATCAATTCTCATCACTCAACCATCAACACTCAGTCCTCAATGTTCAATCCTCAATCCTCAACTCTCAATCTTCAATCCTCAATACTGAATCTTCAATCCTCAATCCTCAATCAACAAACCTCAATCCTCAGTCCCCAATCCTCAATCCTCAATCCTCATTCTTCAATCCTCAATACCCAATCCGCAATCTTCAATCCTCAGTCCTCAATCCTCAATTCTCAATCCTCAATCCTCAGTCCTCAGACCTCAAACCTCAATCCTCAACCCTCAGCCCTCATCGTCAATCCTCAAACCTCAATCCTTAAACCTCAATCGTCAATCCTCAATCCTCAATCTTCAATCCTCAATACTCAATCTTCAATCCTCAATCCTCAATCCTCAATCCTCATTATTCAAACCTCAATACACAATTTTCAATACTCAATCCGCAATCGTCATACCTCAATCCTCAATCTTCAATACTCAATGGTCAATCCTCAGTCCTAAATACTCAGTCGTCAATCCTCAGTCCTCAATCCTCAATCCTCAATCCTCGTACCTCAAACCTCAATCCTCAATCCTCAATCCTCATTCTTCTGTCCTCAATACCCAATCCTCAATCTTCAGTCCTCAATCCTCAATCCTCAATTCTCAATCCTCAATCCTCAGCCCTCAGTCCTCAAACCTCAATCCTCAACCCTCAGCCCTCATACTCAATCCTCAATCCTTATTCCTCAGTCCTCAACCTTCAATCCTCAATACTCAATTATCAATCCTCAATCCTCAATCCTCAGTCCTCAATCCTAAATCCTCAATCATCAATACTCAATCTTCAATACTCCATCCTCAATCCTCAATCCTGAATCCTCAATACTAAACCATCAATCCTCAATTCTCAATACTCAATAGAACATCCTGAATTCACAGGATTCAATACTCAAACCACAAACCTCAAACCTCAGCCATCATCCTCATTCCTCAATCCTCAATCGTCAATCCTCAAACTTCAATCCTCAACACTCAATCCCCAATCCTCAATCCTCATTCCTCAAACCTCAATCCTCAAACCTCAGCCCTCATCCTCAATTCTCAATCCTCAATCCTCAATCCTCAAGCCACAACCCTCAACCGTCAGTCCTCGTCCTCAATCCTCAACCCTCAATCCTCAATCCTCAATCTTCAATCCTCAATACGCAATCTTCAATCCTCAATCCTCAATTCTCAATCCTCAATATTCAATCCTCAATACCCAATTTTCAATACTCAATCCGCAATCGTCATACCTCAATCCTCTATCCTCAGTCATCAATCCTCAATCTTCAATACTCAATGGTCAATCATCAGTCCTCAATACTCAATCGTCAATCCTCAATCCTCAATTCTCAGTCGTCAATACTCAATCCTCAATCGCCAATCCTCAATCCCCAATCCTGAATCTTCAATCCTCAATCCTCAATCCCCAATCCTCAATCCTCAATCCTCAACCTTCAATCCTCAATACTCAATCTTCAATCCTCAATACTCAATCCTCAATCGTCAATCCTCAATCCTCAATCCTCATTCTTCAATCCTCAATACCCAATCCTCAATCTTCAATCCTCAATCCTCAATCCTCAATCCTCAATCCTCAATCCTAAATCCTCAATCATCAATCCTCAATCTTCAATCCTCAATCCTCAATCCTAAATCCTCAATCACCAATCCTCAATCCTCAATACTCAATCCTCAATCCTCAATCCTGAATCCTCAATACTAAACCATCAATCCTCAATTCTCAATACTCAATAGAAGATCCTGAATTCTCAGGATTCAATACTCAAACCTCAAACCTCAAACCTCAGCCATCATCCTCAATCCTCAATCCTCAATCGTCAATCCTCAACCTTCAATCCTCAACACTCAACCTAAAACCCTCAAACACCAATCCTCAATCGTCAATCCGCAATCCTCAATCCTCAGTCATCAATCCTCAACCTTCAATACTCAATCCTCAATCCTCAATCCTCAATCCTCAATCCTCAATCCTCATTCCTCAAACCTCAGTCCTCAAACCTCAGTCGTCATCCTCAATTCTCAATCCTCAAACCTCAATCCTCAAGCCACAATCCTCAACCGTCGGTCCTCGTCCTCAATCATCAACCCTCAATCCTCAAACCTCAATCTTCAATCATCAATACTCAATCTTCAATCCTCAATCCTCAATCCTCAATCCTCATTCCTCAAACCTCAATCCTCCACCCTCAGTCGTTATCCTCAATTCTCAATTCTCAATCCTCAATCCTCAATCCTCAATCCTCAATCCTTATTCCTCAGTCCTCAACCTTCAATCCTCAATACTCAATTTTCAATCCTCAACCCGCAATCCTCAATCCTCAATCCTCAATCCTCAATACTCAATCCTCAATCCTCAATCCTGAATCCTCAATACTAAACCATCAGTCCTCAATTCTCAATACTCAATAGAACATCCTGAATTCTCAGGATTCATTACTCAAACCTCAAACCTCAAACCTCAGCCATCATCCTCAATCCTCAACCGTCAATCCTCAACCTTCAATCCTCAACACTCAACCTTCAACCCTCAAACCCTAATCCTCAATCGTCAATCCGCAATCCTCAATCCTCAGTCATCAATCCTCAACCTTCAATACTCAATCCTCAATCCCCAATCCTGAATCTTCAATCCTCAATCCTCAATCCCCAATCCTCAATCCTCAATCCTCAACCTTCAATCCTCAATACTCAATCTTCAATCCTCAATCCTCAATCCTCAATCGTCAATCCTCAATCCTCAATCATCATTCTTCAATCCTCAATACCCAATCCTCAATCTTCAATCCTCAATCCTCAATCCTCAATCCTCAATCCTCAATCCTAAATCCTCAATCCTCAATCCTCAATCCTCATTCCTCAATCCTCAGTCCTCAATCCTCAATCCTCAATCCTCAATCCTAAATCCTCAATCATCAATCCTCAATCTTCAATACTCAATCCTCAATCCTCAATCCTGAATCCTCAATACTAAACCATCAATCCTCAATTCTCAATACTCAATAGAACATCCTGAATTCTCAGGATTCAATACACAAACCTAAAACCTCAAACCTCAGCCATCATCGTCAATCCTCAATCCTCAATCGCCATTCCTCAACCTTCAATCCTCAACACTCAGCCTTCAACCGTCTATCCCCAATCCTCAATCGTCAATCCGCAATCCTCAATCCTCAGTCATCAATCCTCAACCTTCAATACTCAATCCTCAATCCTCAATCCTCAATCCTCAATCCTCAATCCTCATTCCTCAAACCTCAATCCTCAAAGCTCAGTCCTCATCCTCAATTCTCAATCCTCAATCCTCAATCCTCAAACCACAATACTCAACCGTCAGTCCTCGTCCTCAATCCTCAACCCTCAGTCCTCAATCCTCAATCTTCAATCATCAATACTCATTCTTCAATCCTCAATCCTCAATCCTCAATCCTCATTCCTCAAACATCAATCCTCCACCCTCAGTCGTTATCCTCAATCCTCAATCCTGAATCCTCAATCCTCAATCCTCATTCCTCAATAATCAATATTCAATCCTAGATCCTCAGTCCCCAATCCTCAATCCTTAATCCTCAATCTTCAATCCTCAATCCCCAGTTCTCAGTCTTCAATCCCCAATGCTCCATCCTCAATCCTCTATCCTCAGTCGTCAGTCCTCAACCCTCAATCCTCAAACATCAATCCTCAATCGTCAGTCCTCGTCCTCAACCCTCAACACTCAATCCTCAATCCTTAATCTTCAATCATCAATACACAACCTTCAATCCTCAATCCTCGGTCCTCAATACTCAACCATCAATCCTCAATTCTCAATACTCAATAGAATATCCTGAATTTTCAGGATTCAATACTCAAACCTCAAACATCAAACCTCAGCCCTCATCCTCAATCCTCAATACTCAATCCTCAATCTTCAACCCTCAATACTCAACACTCAAACTTCAATCCTCAATCCTCAATCCTCAATCCTCAATCCTCAATCCTTATTCCTCAGTCCTCAACCTTCAATCCTCAATACTCAATTTTCAATCCTCAACCCTCAATCCTCAATCCTCAATCCTAAATCCTCAATCCTCAATCCTCAATCCTGAATCCTCAATACTAAAGCATCAATCCTGAATTCTCAATACTCAATAGAACATCCTGAATTCTCAGGATTCAATACTCAAACCTCAAACCTCAAACCTCAGCCATCATCCCCAATCCTCAATCCTCAATCGTCAATCCTCAACCTTCAATCCTCAACACTCAAACTTCAACCCTCAATCCTCAATCCTTAATCGTCAATCCGCAATCGTCAATCCTCAGTCATCAATCCTCAACCTTCAATACTCAATCCTCAATCCTCAATCCTCAATCCCCAATCCTCAATCCTCATTCCTCAAACCTCAATCCTCAAACCTCAGCCCTCATCCTCAATTCTCAATCCTCAATCCTCAATCCTCAAGCCACAATCCTCAACCGTCAGTCCTCGTCCTCAATCCTCAACCCTCAATCCTCAATCCTCAATCTTCAATCCTCAATACGCAATCTTCAATCCTCAATCCTCAATCCTCAATCCTCAATATTCAATCCTCAATACCCAATTTTCAATACTCAATCCGCAATCGTCATACCTCAATCCTCTATCCTCAGTCATCAATCCTCAATCTTCAATACTCAATGGTCAATCCTCAGTCCTCAATACTCAATCGTCAATCCTCAATGCTCAATTCTCAATCGTCAATACTCAATCCTCAATCGCCAATCCTCAATCCCCAATCCTGAATCTTCAATCCTCAATCCTCAATCCCCAATCCTCAATCCTCAATCCTCAACCTTCAATCCTCAATACTCAATCTTCAATCCTCAGTCCTCAATCCTCAATCGTCAATCCTCAATCCTCAATCCTCATTCTTCAATCCTCAATACCCAATCCTCAATCTTCAATCCTCAATCCTCAATCCTCAATCCTCAATCCTCAATCCTAAATCCTCAATCATCAATCCTCAATCTTCAATACTCAATCCTCAATCCGCAATCCTGAATCCTCAATACTAAAGCATCAATCCTCAATTCTCAATACTCAATAGAACATCCTGAATTCTCAGGATTCAATACTCAAACCTCAAACCTCAAACCTCAGCCATCATCATCAATCCTCAATCCTTAATCGTCAATCCTCAACCTTCAATCCTCAACACTCAACCTTCAACCCTCAATCCTCAATCCTCAATCTTCAATCCGCAATCCTCAATCCTCAGTCATCAATCCTTAACCTTCGATACTCAATCCTCAATCCTCAATCCTCAATCCCCAATCCTCAATCCTCTTTCCTCAAACCTCAATCCTCAAACCTCAGTCCTCATCCTCAATTCTCAATCCTCAAACCTCAATCCTCAATACTCAAACCACAATCCTCAACCGTCAGTCCTCGTCCTCATTCCTCAACCCTCAATCCTCAATCCTCGACCTTCAATCATCAATACTCAATCTTCAATCCTCAATCCTCAATCCTCAATCCTCATTCCTCAAACCTCAATCCTCAATCCTCAATCCTTAATCCTCAATCTTGAATCCTCAATCCCCAGCCCTCAATCTTCAATCCTCAATCCTCAATCCTCAATTCTCAATCCTCAATCCTCAGTCCTCAGTCCTCAAACCTCAATCCTCAATCCTTATTCCACAGTCCTCAACCTTCAATCCTCAATACTCAATTTTCAATCCTCAATCCTCAATCCTCAATCCTCAATCCTAAATCCTCAATCATCAATCCTCAATCATCAATACTCAATCCTCAATCCTCAATCCTGAATCCTCAATACTAAACCATCAATCCTCAATTCTCAATACTCAATAGAACATCCTGAATTCTCAGGATTCAATACTCAAACCTCAAACCTCAAACCTCAGCCATCATCCTCAATCCTCAATCCTCAATCGTCAATCCTCAACCTTCAATCCTCAACACTCAACCTTCAACCCTCAAACACCAATCCTCAATCGTCAATCCGCAATCCTCAATCCTCAGTCATCAATCCTCAACCTTCAATACTCAATCCTCAATCCTCAATCCTCAATCCTCAATCCTCAATCCTCATTCCTCAAACCTCAGTCCTCAAACCTCAGTCGTCATCCTCAATTCTCAATCCTCAAACCTCAATCCTCAAGCCACAATCCTCAACCGTTAGTCCTCGTCCTCAATCCTCAACCCTCAATCCTCAAACCTCAATCTTCAATCATCAATACTCAATCTTCAATCCTCAATCCTCAATCCTCAATCCTCATTCCTCAAACCTCAATCCTCCACCCTCAGTCGTTATCCTCAATTCTCAATTCTCAATCCTCAATCCTCAATCCTCAATCCTCAATCCTTATTCCTCAGTCCTCAACCTTCAATCCTCAATACTCAATTTTCAATCCTCAACCCGCAATCCTCAATCCTCAATCCTCAATCCTCAATACTCAATCCTCAATCCTCAATCCTGAATCCTCAATACTAAACCATCAATCCTCAATTCTCAATACTCAATAGAACATCCTGAATTCTCAGGATTCAATACTCAAACCTCAAACCTCAAACCTCAGCGACCATCCTCAATCCTCAAACCTCAATCGTCAATCCTCAACCTTCAATCCTCAACACTCAACCTTCAACCCTCAATCCTCAATCCTCAATCGTCAATCCGCAATCCTCAATCCTCAGTCATCAATCCTCAACCTTCAATACTCAATCCTCAATCCTCAATCCTCAATCCCCAATCCTCAATCCTCATTCCTCAAACCTCAATCCTCAAACCTCAGCCCTCATCCTCAATTCTCAATCCTCAATCCTCAATCCTCAAGCCACAATCCTCAACCGTCAGTCCTCGTCCTCAATCCACAACCCACAATCCTCAATCCTCAATCTTCAATCATCAATACTCAATCTTCAATCCTCACACCTCCATCCTCAACCCTCATTCCTCAAACCTCAATCCTCAATCCTCAATCCTTAATCCTCAATCTTCAATCCTCAATCAACAGTCCTCAATCTTCAATCCTCAATGCTCAATCCTCAATCCTCAATCCTCAGTCCTCAATCCTCAATCCTCAATCCTCAATCCTCAATCTTCAATCCTCAATACTCAATCTTCAATCCTCAATCCTCAATCCTCAATCTTCAATCCTCAATACTCAACCTTCAATCCTCAATCCTCAATCCTCAATCCTCAATCCTCAATCCTCAATCGTCAGTCCTCAAACCTCAATTCTGAATCCTCAATCCTGAATCCTCAATCTTCAGCCCACAGACCTCAACAATCAGTTGTCAATCCTCAATCCCCAATAGAATATCCTCAATTCACAGATTTCAATACTCAATACTCAATCTGCAATCTTCAAATCTCTATCCACAAACATCAATTCTCATCACTCAACCATCAACACTCAGTCCTCAATGTTCAATCCTCAATCCTCAACTCTCAATCTTCAATCCTCAATACTGAATATTCAATCCTCAATCCTCAATCAACAAACCTCAATTCTCAGTCCCCAATCCTCAATCCTCAATCCTCATTCTTCAATCCTCAATACCCAATCCGCAATCTTCAATCCTCAGTCCTCAATCCTCAATTCTGAATCCTCAATCCTCAGTCCTCAGACCTCAAACCTCAATCCTCAACCCTCAGCCCTCATCGTCAATCCTCAAACCTCAATCCTTAAACCTCAATCGTCAATCCTCAATCCTCAATCTTCAATCCTCAATACTCAATCTTCAATCCTCAATCCTCAATCCTCAATCCTCATTATTCAAACCTCAATGCACAATTTTCAATACTCAATCCGCAATCGTCATACCTCAATCCTCAATCTTCAATACTCAATGGTCAATCCTCAGTCCTAAATACTCAGTCGTCAATCCTCAGTCCTCAATCCTCAATCCTCAATCCTCGTACCTCAAACCTCAATCCTCAATCCTCAATCCTCATTCTTCTGTCCTCAATACCCAATCCTCAATCTTCAGTCCTCAATCCTCAATCCTCAATTCTCAATCCTCAATCCTCAGCCCTCAGTCCTCAAACCTCAATCCTCAACCCTCAGCCCTCATACTCAATCCTCAATCCTTATTCCTCAGTCCTCAACCTTCAATCCTCAATACTCAATTATCAATCCTCAATTCTCAATCCTCAGTCCTCAATCCTAAATCCTCAATCATCAATACTCAATCTTCAATACTCCATCCTCAATCCTCAATCCTGAATCCTCAATACTAAACCATCAATCCTCAATTCTCAATACTCAATAGAACATCCTGAATTCACAGGATTCAATACTCAAACCACAAACCTCAAACCTCAGCCATCATCCTCATTCCTCAATCCTCAATCGTCAATCCTCAAACTTCAATCCTCAACACTCAATCCCCAATCCTCAATCCTCATTCCTCAAACCTCAATCCTCAAACCTCAGCCCTCATCCTCAATTCTCAATCCTCAATCCTCAATCCTCAAGCCACAATCCTCAACCGTCAGTCCTCGTCCTCAATCCTCAACCCTCAATCCTCAATCCTCAATCTTCAATCCTCAATACGCAATCTTCAATCCTCAATCCTCAATCCTCAATCCTCAATATTCAATCCTCAATACCCAATTTTCAATACTCAATCCGCAATCGTCATACCTCAATCCTCTATCCTCAGTCATCAATCCTCAATCTTCAATACTCAATGGTCAATCCTCAGTCCTCAATACTCAATCGTCAATCCTCAATCCTCAATTCTCAGTCGTCAATACTCAATCCTCAATCGCCAATCCTCAATCCCCAATCCTGAATCTTCAATCCTCAATCCTCAATCCCCAATCCTCAATCCTCAATCCTCAACCTTCAATCCTCAATACTCAATCTTCAATCCTCAATCCTCAATCCTCAATCGTCAATCCTCATTCCTCAATCCTCATTCTTCAATCCTCAATACCCAATCCTCAATCTTCAATCCTCAATCCTCAATCCTCAATCCTCAATCCTCAATCCTAAATCCTCAATCATCAATCCTCAATCTTCAATCCTCAATCCTCAATCCTAAATCCTCAATCACCAATCCTCAATCCTCAATACTCAATCCTCAATCCTCAATCCTGAATCCTCAATACTAAACCATCAATCCTCAATTCTCAATACTCAATAGAAGATCCTGAATTCTCAGGATTCAATACTCAAACCTCAAACCTCAAACCTCAGCCATCATCCTCAATCCTCAATCCTCAATCGTCAATCCTCAACCTTCAATCCTCAACACTCAACCTTCAACCCTCAAACACCAATCCTCAATCGTCAATCCGCAATCCTCAATCCTCAGTCATCAATCCTCAACCTTCAATACTCAATCCTCAATCCTCAATCCTCAATCCTCAATCCTCAATCCTCATTCCTCAAACCTCAGTCCTCAAACCTCAGTCGTCATCCTCAATTCTCAATCCTCAAACCTCAATCCTCAAGCCACAATCCTCAACCGTCGGTCCTCGTCCTCAATCATCAACCCTCAATCCTCAAACCTCAATCTTCAATCATCAATACTCAATCTTCAATCCTCAATCCTCAATCCTCAATCCTCATTCCTCAAACCTCAATCCTCCACCCTCAGTCGTTATCCTCAATTCTCAATTCTCAATCCTCAATCCTCAATCCTCAATCCTCAATCCTTATTCCTCAGTCCTCAACCTTCAATCCTCAATCCTCAATTTTCAATCCTCAACCCGCAATCCTCAATCCTCAATCCTCAATCCTCAATACTCAATCCTCAATCCTCAATCCTGAATCCTCAATACTAAACCATCAGTCCTCAATTCTCAATACTCAATAGAACATCCTGAATTCTCAGGATTCATTACTCAAACCTCAAACTTCAAACCTCAGCCATCATCCTCAATCCTCAACCGTCAATCCTCAACCTTCAATCCTCAACACTCAACCTTCAACCCTCAAACCCTAATCCTCAATCGTCAATCCGCAATCCTCAATCCTCAGTCATCAATCCTCAACCTTCAATACTCAATCCTCAATCCTCAATCCTCAATCCTCAATCCTCAATCCTCAATCCTCATTCCTCAAACCTCAATCCTCAAACCTCAGTCGTCATCCTCAATTCTCAATCCTCAATCCTCAATCCTCAAGCCACAATCCTCAACCGTCAGTCCTCGTCCTCAATCCACAACCCACAATCCTCAATCCTCAATCTTCAATCATCAATACTCAATCTTCAATCCTCACACCTCCATCCTCAACCCTCATTCCTCAAACCTCAATCCTCAATCCTCAATCCTTAATCCTCAATCTTCAATCCTCAATCAACAGTCCTCAATCTTCAATCCTCAATGCTCAATCCTCAATCCTCAATCCTCAGTCCTCAATCCTCAATCCTCAATCCTCAATCCTCAATCTTCAATCCTCAATACTCAATCTTCAATCCTCAATCCTCAATCCTCAATCTTCAATCCTCAATACTCAACCTTCAATCCTCAATCCTCAATCCTCAATCCTCAATCCTCAATCCTCAATCGTCAGTCCTCAAACCTCAATTCTGAATCCTCAATCCTGAATCCTCAATCTTCAGCCCACAGACCTCAACAATCAGTTGTCAATCCTCAATCCCCAATAGAATATCCTCAATTCACAGATTTCAATACTCAATACTCAATCTGCAATCTTCAAATCTCTATCCACAAACATCAATTCTCATCACTCAACCATCAACACTCAGTCCTCAATGTTCAATCCTCAATCCTCAACTCTCAATCTTCAATCCTCAATACTGAATATTCAATCCTCAATCCTCAATCAACAAACCTCAATCCTCAGTCCCCAATCCTCAATCCTCAATCCTCATTCTTCAATCCTCAATACCCAATCCGCAATCTTCAATCCTCAGTCCTCAATCCTCAATTCTCAATCCTCAATCCTCAGTCCTCAGACCTCAAACCTCAATCCTCAACCCTCAGCCCTCATCGTCAATCCTCAAACCTCAATCCTTAAACCTCAATCGTCAATCCTCAATCCTCAATCTTCAATCCTCAATACTCAATCTTCAATCCTCAATCCTCAATCCTCAATCCTCATTATTCAAACCTCAATGCACAATTTTCAATACTCAATCCGCAATCGTCATACCTCAATCCTCAATCTTCAATACTCAATGGTCAATCCTCAGTCCTAAATACTCAGTCGTCAATCCTCAGTCCTCAATCCTCAATCCTCAATCCTCGTACCTCAAACCTCAATCCTCAATCCTCAATCCTCATTCTTCTGTCCTCAATACCCAATCCTCAATCTTCAGTCCTCAATCCTCAATCCTCAATTCTCAATCCTCAATCCTCAGCCCTCAGTCCTCAAACCTCAATCCTCAACCCTCAGCCCTCATACTCAATCCTCAATCCTTATTCCTCAGTCCTCAACCTTCAATCCTCAATACTCAATTATCAATCCTCAATTCTCAATCCTCAGTCCTCAATCCTAAATCCTCAATCATCAATACTCAATCTTCAATACTCCATCCTCAATCCTCAATCCTGAATCCTCAATACTAAACCATCAATCCTCAATTCTCAATACTCAATAGAACATCCTGAATTCACAGGATTCAATACTCAAACCACAAACCTCAAACCTCAGCCATCATCCTCATTCCTCAATCCTCAATCGTCAATCCTCAAACTTCAATCCTCAACACTCAATCCCCAATCCTCAATCCTCATTCCTCAAACCTCAATCCTCAAACCTCAGCCCTCATCCTCAATTCTCAATCCTCAATCCTCAATCCTCAAGCCACAATCCTCAACCGTCAGTCCTCGTCCTCAATCCTCAACCCTCAATCCTCAATCCTCAATCTTCAATCCTCAATACGCAATCTTCAATCCTCAATCCTCAATCCTCAATCCTCAATATTCAATCCTCAATACCCAATTTTCAATACTCAATCCGCAATCGTCATACCTCAATCCTCTATCCTCAGTCATCAATCCTCAATCTTCAATACTCAATGGTCAATCCTCAGTCCTCAATACTCAATCGTCAATCCTCAATCCTCAATTCTCAGTCGTCAATACTCAATCCTCAATCGCCAATCCTCAATCCCCAATCCTGAATCTTCAATCCTCAATCCTCAATCCCCAATCCTCAATCCTCAATCCTCAACCTTCAATCCTCAATACTCAATCTTCAATCCTCAATCCTCAATCCTCAATCGTCAATCCTCAATCCTCAATCCTCATTCTTCAATCCTCAATACCCAATCCTCAATCTTCAATCCTCAATCCTCAATCCTCAATCCTCAATCCTCAATCCTTATTCCTCAGTCCTCAACCTTCAATCCTCAATACTCAATTTTCAATCCTCAACCCGCAATCCTCAATCCTCAATCCTCAATCCTCAATACTCAATCCTCAATCCTCAATCCTGAATCCTCAATACTAAACCATCAATCCTCAATTCTCAATACTCAATAGAACATCCTGAATTCTCAGGATTCAATACTCAAACCTCAAACCTCAAACCTCAGCGACCATCCTCAATCCTCAAACCTCAATCGTCAATCCTCAACCTTCAATCCTCAACACTCAACCTTCAACCCTCAATCCTCAATCCTCAATCGTCAATCCGCAATCCTCAATCCTCAGTCATCAATCCTCAACCTTCAATACTCAATCCTCAATCCTCAATCCTCAATCCCCAATCCTCAATCCTCATTCCTCAAACCTCAATCCTCAAACCTCAGCCCTCATCCTCAATTCTCAATCCTCAATCCTCAATCCTCAAGCCACAATCCTCAACCGTCAGTCCTCGTCCTCAATCCACAACCCACAATCCTCAATCCTCAATCTTCAATCATCAATACTCAATCTTCAATCCTCACACCTCCATCCTCAACCCTCATTCCTCAAACCTCAATCCTCAATCCTCAATCCTTAATCCTCAATCTTCAATCCTCAATCAACAGTCCTCAATCTTCAATCCTCAATGCTCAATCCTCAATCCTCAATCCTCAGTCCTCAATCCTCAATCCTCAATCCTCAATCCTCAATCTTCAATCCTCAATACTCAATCTTCAATCCTCAATCCTCAATCCTCAATCTTCAATCCTCAATACTCAACCTTCAATCCTCAATCCTCAATCCTCAATCCTCAATCCTCAATCCTCAATCGTCAGTCCTCAAACCTCAATTCTGAATCCTCAATCCTGAATCCTCAATCTTCAGCCCACAGACCTCAACAATCAGTTGTCAATCCTCAATCCCCAATAGAATATCCTCAATTCACAGATTTCAATACTCAATACTCAATCTGCAATCTTCAAATCTCTATCCACAAACATCAATTCTCATCACTCAACCATCAACACTCAGTCCTCAATGTTCAATCCTCAATCCTCAACTCTCAATCTTCAATCCTCAATACTGAATATTCAATCCTCAATCCTCAATCAACAAACCTCAATTCTCAGTCCCCAATCCTCAATCCTCAATCCTCATTCTTCAATCCTCAATACCCAATCCGCAATCTTCAATCCTCAGTCCTCAATCCTCAATTCTGAATCCTCAATCCTCAGTCCTCAGACCTCAAACCTCAATCCTCAACCCTCAGCCCTCATCGTCAATCCTCAAACCTCAATCCTTAAACCTCAATCGTCAATCCTCAATCCTCAATCTTCAATCCTCAATACTCAATCTTCAATCCTCAATCCTCAATCCTCAATCCTCATTATTCAAACCTCAATGCACAATTTTCAATACTCAATCCGCAATCGTCATACCTCAATCCTCAATCTTCAATACTCAATGGTCAATCCTCAGTCCTAAATACTCAGTCGTCAATCCTCAGTCCTCAATCCTCAATCCTCAATCCTCGTACCTCAAACCTCAATCCTCAATCCTCAATCCTCATTCTTCTGTCCTCAATACCCAATCCTCAATCTTCAGTCCTCAATCCTCAATCCTCAATTCTCAATCCTCAATCCTCAGCCCTCAGTCCTCAAACCTCAATCCTCAACCCTCAGCCCTCATACTCAATCCTCAATCCTTATTCCTCAGTCCTCAACCTTCAATCCTCAATACTCAATTATCAATCCTCAATTCTCAATCCTCAGTCCTCAATCCTAAATCCTCAATCATCAATACTCAATCTTCAATACTCCATCCTCAATCCTCAATCCTGAATCCTCAATACTAAACCATCAATCCTCAATTCTCAATACTCAATAGAACATCCTGAATTCACAGGATTCAATACTCAAACCACAAACCTCAAACCTCAGCCATCATCCTCATTCCTCAATCCTCAATCGTCAATCCTCAAACTTCAATCCTCAACACTCAATCCCCAATCCTCAATCCTCATTCCTCAAACCTCAATCCTCAAACCTCAGCCCTCATCCTCAATTCTCAATCCTCAATCCTCAATCCTCAAGCCACAATCCTCAACCGTCAGTCCTCGTCCTCAATCCTCAACCCTCAATCCTCAATCCTCAATCTTCAATCCTCAATACGCAATCTTCAATCCTCAATCCTCAATCCTCAATCCTCAATATTCAATCCTCAATACCCAATTTTCAATACTCAATCCGCAATCGTCATACCTCAATCCTCTATCCTCAGTCATCAATCCTCAATCTTCAATACTCAATGGTCAATCCTCAGTCCTCAATACTCAATCGTCAATCCTCAATCCTCAATTCTCAGTCGTCAATACTCAATCCTCAATCGCCAATCCTCAATCCCCAATCCTGAATCTTCAATCCTCAATCCTCAATCCCCAATCCTCAATCCTCAATCCTCAACCTTCAATCCTCAATACTCAATCTTCAATCCTCAATCCTCAATCCTCAATCGTCAATCCTCAATCCTCAATCCTCATTCTTCAATCCTCAATACCCAATCCTCAATCTTCAATCCTCAATCCTCAATCCTCAATCCTCAATCCTCAATCCTAAATCCTCAATCATCAATCCTCAATCTTCAATCCTCAATCCTCAATCCTAAATCCTCAATCACCAATCCTCAATCCTCAATACTCAATCCTCAATCCTCAATCCTGAATCCTCAATACTAAACCATCAATCCTCAATTCTCAATACTCAATAGAAGATCCTGAATTCTCAGGATTCAATACTCAAACCTCAAACCTCAAACCTCAGCCATCATCCTCAATCCTCAATCCTCAATCGTCAATCCTCAACCTTCAATCCTCAACACTCAACCTTCAACCCTCAAACACCAATCCTCAATCGTCAATCCGCAATCCTCAATCCTCAGTCATCAATCCTCAACCTTCAATACTCAATCCTCAATCCTCAATCCTCAATCCTCAATCCTCAATCCTCATTCCTCAAACCTCAGTCCTCAAACCTCAGTCGTCATCCTCAATTCTCAATCCTCAAACCTCAATCCTCAAGCCACAATCCTCAACCGTCGGTCCTCGTCCTCAATCATCAACCCTCAATCCTCAAACCTCAATCTTCAATCATCAATACTCAATCTTCAATCCTCAATCCTCAATCCTCAATCCTCATTCCTCAAACCTCAATCCTCCACCCTCAGTCGTTATCCTCAATTCTCAATTCTCAATCCTCAATCCTCAATCCTCAATCCTCAATCCTTATTCCTCAGTCCTCAACCTTCAATCCTCAATCCTCAATTTTCAATCCTCAACCCGCAATCCTCAATCCTCAATCCTCAATCCTCAATACTCAATCCTCAATCCTCAATCCTGAATCCTCAATACTAAACCATCAGTCCTCAATTCTCAATACTCAATAGAACATCCTGAATTCTCAGGATTCATTACTCAAACCTCAAACTTCAAACCTCAGCCATCATCCTCAATCCTCAACCGTCAATCCTCAACCTTCAATCCTCAACACTCAACCTTCAACCCTCAAACCCTAATCCTCAATCGTCAATCCGCAATCCTCAATCCTCAGTCATCAATCCTCAACCTTCAATACTCAATCCTCAATCCTCAATCCTCAATCCTCAATCCTCAATCCTCAATCCTCATTCCTCAAACCTCAATCCTCAAACCTCAGTCGTCATCCTCAATTCTCAATCCTCAATCCTCAATCCTCAAGCCACAATCCTCAACCGTCAGTCCTCGTCCTCAATCCACAACCCACAATCCTCAATCCTCAATCTTCAATCATCAATACTCAATCTTCAATCCTCACACCTCCATCCTCAACCCTCATTCCTCAAACCTCAATCCTCAATCCTCAATCCTTAATCCTCAATCTTCAATCCTCAATCAACAGTCCTCAATCTTCAATCCTCAATGCTCAATCCTCAATCCTCAATCCTCAGTCCTCAATCCTCAATCCTCAATCCTCAATCCTCAATCTTCAATCCTCAATACTCAATCTTCAATCCTCAATCCTCAATCCTCAATCTTCAATCCTCAATACTCAACCTTCAATCCTCAATCCTCAATCCTCAATCCTCAATCCTCAATCCTCAATCGTCAGTCCTCAAACCTCAATTCTGAATCCTCAATCCTGAATCCTCAATCTTCAGCCCACAGACCTCAACAATCAGTTGTCAATCCTCAATCCCCAATAGAATATCCTCAATTCACAGATTTCAATACTCAATACTCAATCTGCAATCTTCAAATCTCTATCCACAAACATCAATTCTCATCACTCAACCATCAACACTCAGTCCTCAATGTTCAATCCTCAATCCTCAACTCTCAATCTTCAATCCTCAATACTGAATATTCAATCCTCAATCCTCAATCAACAAACCTCAATCCTCAGTCCCCAATCCTCAATCCTCAATCCTCATTCTTCAATCCTCAATACCCAATCCGCAATCTTCAATCCTCAGTCCTCAATCCTCAATTCTCAATCCTCAATCCTCAGTCCTCAGACCTCAAACCTCAATCCTCAACCCTCAGCCCTCATCGTCAATCCTCAAACCTCAATCCTTAAACCTCAATCGTCAGTCCTCAATCCTCAATCTTCAATCCTCAATACTCAATCTTCAATCCTCAATCCTCAATCCTCAATCCTCATTATTCAAACCTCAATGCACAATTTTCAATACTCAATCCGCAATCGTCATACCTCAATCCTCAATCTTCAATACTCAATGGTCAATCCTCAGTCCTAAATACTCAGTCGTCAATCCTCAGTCCTCAATCCTCAATCCTCAATCCTCGTACCTCAAACCTCAATCCTCAATCCTCAATCCTCATTCTTCTGTCCTCAATACCCAATCCTCAATCTTCAGTCCTCAATCCTCAATCCTCAATTCTCAATCCTCAATCCTCAGCCCTCAGTCCTCAAACCTCAATCCTCAACCCTCAGCCCTCATACTCAATCCTCAATCCTTATTCCTCAGTCCTCAACCTTCAATCCTCAATACTCAATTATCAATCCTCAATTCTCAATCCTCAGTCCTCAATCCTAAATCCTCAATCATCAATACTCAATCTTCAATACTCCATCCTCAATCCTCAATCCTGAATCCTCAATACTAAACCATCAATCCTCAATTCTCAATACTCAATAGAACATCCTGAATTCACAGGATTCAATACTCAAACCACAAACCTCAAACCTCAGCCATCATCCTCATTCCTCAATCCTCAATCGTCAATCCTCAAACTTCAATCCTCAACACTCAATCCCCAATCCTCAATCCTCATTCCTCAAACCTCAATCCTCAAACCTCAGCCCTCATCCTCAATTCTCAATCCTCAATCCTCAATCCTCAAGCCACAATCCTCAACCGTCAGTCCTCGTCCTCAATCCTCAACCCTCAATCCTCAATCCTCAATCTTCAATCCTCAATACGCAATCTTCAATCCTCAATCCTCAATCCTCAATCCTCAATATTCAATCCTCAATACCCAATTTTCAATACTCAATCCGCAATCGTCATACCTCAATCCTCTATCCTCAGTCATCAATCCTCAATCTTCAATACTCAATGGTCAATCCTCAGTCCTCAATACTCAATCGTCAATCCTCAATCCTCAATTCTCAGTCGTCAATACTCAATCCTCAATCGCCAATCCTCAATCCCCAATCCTGAATCTTCAATCCTCAATCCTCAATCCCCAATCCTCAATCCTCAATCCTCAACCTTCAATCCTCAATACTCAATCTTCAATCCTCAATCCTCAATCCTCAATCGTCAATCCTCAATCCTCAATCCTCATTCTTCAATCCTCAATACCCAATCCTCAATCTTCAATCCTCAATCCTCAATCCTCAATCCTCAATCCTCAATCCTAAATCCTCAATCATCAATCCTCAATCTTCAATCCTCAATCCTCAATCCTAAATCCTCAATCACCAATCCTCAATCCTCAATACTCAATCCTCAATCCTCAATCCTGAATCCTCAATACTAAACCATCAATCCTCAATTCTCAATACTCAATAGAAGATCCTGAATTCTCAGGATTCAATACTCAAACCTCAAACCTCAAACCTCAGCCATCATCCTCAATCCTCAATCCTCAATCGTCAATCCTCAACCTTCAATCCTCAACACTCAACCTTCAACCCTCAAACACCAATCCTCAATCGTCAATCCGCAATCCTCAATCCTCAGTCATCAATCCTCAACCTTCAATACTCAATCCTCAATCCTCAATCCTCAATCCTCAATCCTCAATCCTCATTCCTCAAACCTCAGTCCTCAAACCTCAGTCGTCATCCTCAATTCTCAATCCTCAAACCTCAATCCTCAAGCCACAATCCTCAACCGTCGGTCCTCGTCCTCAATCATCAACCCTCAATCCTCAAACCTCAATCTTCAATCATCAATACTCAATCTTCAATCCTCAATCCTCAATCCTCAATCCTCATTCCTCAAACCTCAATCCTCCACCCTCAGTCGTTATCCTCAATTCTCAATTCTCAATCCTCAATCCTCAATCCTCAATCCTCAATCCTTATTCCTCAGTCCTCAACCTTCAATCCTCAATCCTCAATTTTCAATCCTCAACCCGCAATCCTCAATCCTCAATCCTCAATCCTCAATACTCAATCCTCAATCCTCAATCCTGAATCCTCAATACTAAACCATCAGTCCTCAATTCTCAATACTCAATAGAACATCCTGAATTCTCAGGATTCATTACTCAAACCTCAAACTTCAAACCTCAGCCATCATCCTCAATCCTCAACCGTCAATCCTCAACCTTCAATCCTCAACACTCAACCTTCAACCCTCAAACCCTAATCCTCAATCGTCAATCCGCAATCCTCAATCCTCAGTCATCAATCCTCAACCTTCAATACTCAATCCTCAATCCTCAATCCTCAATCCTCAATCCTCAATCCTCAATCCTCATTCCTCAAACCTCAATCCTCAAACCTCAGTCGTCATCCTCAATTCTCAATCCTCAATCCTCAATCCTCAAGCCACAATCCTCAACCGTCAGTCCTCGTCCTCAATCCTCAACCCTCAATCCTCAAACCTCAATCTTCAATCATCAATACTCAATCTTCAATCCTCAATCCTCAATCCTCAATCCTCATTCCTCAAACCTCAATCCTCCACCCTCAGTCGTTATCCTCAATTCTCAATTCTCAATCCTCAATCCTCAATCCTCAATCTTCAATCCTCAACCGTCAGTCCTCGTCCTCAATCCTCAACCCTCAATCCTCAATCCTCAATCTTCAATCCTCAATACGCAATCTTCAATCCTCAATCCTCAATCCTCAATCCTCAATATTCAATCCTCAATACCCAATTTTCAATACTCAATCCGCAATCGTCATACCTCAATCCTCTATCCTCAGTCATCAATCCTCAATCTTCAATACTCAATGGTCAATCCTCAGTCCTCAATACTCAATCGTCAATCCTCAATCCTCAATTCTCAGTCGTCAATACTCAATCCTCAATCGCCAATCCTCAATCCCCAATCCTGAATCTTCAATCCTCAATCCTCAATCCCCAATCCTCAATCCTCAATCCTCAACCTTCAATCCTCAATACTCAATCTTCAATCCTCAATCCTCAATCCTCAATCGTCAATCCTCAATCCTCAATCATCATTCTTCAATCCTCAATACCCATTCCTCAATCTTCAATCCTCAATCCTCAATCCTCAATCCTCAATCCTCAATCCTAAATCCTCAATCCTCAATCCTCAATCCTCATTCCTCAAACCTCAGTCCTCAAACCTCAGTCGTCATCCTCAATTCTCAATCCTCAAACGTCAATCCTCAAGCCACAATCCTCAACCGTCAGTCCTCGTCCTCAATCCTCAACCCTCAATCCTCAAACCTCAATCTTCAATCATCAATACTCAATCTTCAATCCTCAATCCTCAATCCTCGATCCTCATTCCTCAAACCTCAATCCTCCACCCTCAGTCGTTATCCTCAATTCTCAATTCTCAATCCTCAATCCTCAATCCTCAATCCTCAATCCTTATTCCTCAGTCCTCAACCTTCAATCCTCAATACTCAATTTTCAATCCTCAACCAGCAATCCTCAATCCTCAATCCTCAATCCTCAATACTCAATCCTCAATCCTCAATCCTGAATCCTCAATACTAAATCATCAATCCTCAATTCTCAATACTCAATAGAACATCCTGAATTCTCAGGATTCAATACTCAAACCTCAAACCTCAAACCTCAGCCATCATCCTCAATCCTCAACCGTCAATCCAGAAACCTTCAATCCTCAACACTCAACCTTCAACCCTCAAACCCTAATCCTCAATCGTCAATCTGCAATCCTCAATGCTCAGTCATCAATCCTCAACCTTCAATACTCAATCCTCAATCCTCAATCCTCAATCCTCAATCCTCAATCCTCAATCCTCATTCCTCAAACCTCAATCCTCAAACCTCAGTCGTCATCCTCAATTCTCAATCCTCAATCCTCAATCCTCAAGCCACAATCCTCAACCGTCTGTCCTCGTCCTCAATCCTAAACCCTCAATCCTCAAACCTCAATCTTCAATCATCAATACTCAATCTTCAATCCTCAATCCTCAATCCTCAATCCTCATTCCTCAAACCTCAATCCTCCACCCTCAGTCGTTATCCTCAATTCTCAATTCTCAATCCTCAATCGTCAATCCTCAATCTTCAATCCTCAATAATCAATATTCAATCCTAGATCCTCAGTCCCAATCCTCAATCCTTAATCCTCAATCTTCAATCCTCAATCCCCAGTCCTCAATCTTCAATCCTCAATGCTCCATCCTCAATCCTCTATCCTCAGTCGTCAGTCCTCAACCCTCAATCCTCAAACATCAATCCTCAACCGTCAGACCTCGTCCTCAACCCTCAACACTCAATCCTCAATCCTCAATCTTCAATCACCAATACACAATCTTCAATCCTCAATCCTCAGTCCTCAATACTCAACAATCAATCCTCAATTCTCAATACTCAATAGAATATCCTGAATTCTCAGGATTCAATACTCAAACCTCAAACCTCAAACCTCAGCCCTCATCCTCAAACCTCAGTACTCAATCCTCAATATTCAACCCTCAATCCTCAACACTCAAACTTCAATCCTCAATCCTCAATCCTCAATCCTTAATCCTCAATCCTTATTCCTCAGTCTTCAACCTTCAATCCTCAATACTCAATCTTCAATGCTCAACCCTCAATCCTCAATACTCAATCCTAAATCCTCAATCATCAATCCTCAACCTTCAGTACTCAATCCTCAATCCTCAATCCTGAATCCTCAATACTAAAGCATCAATCCTCAATTCTCAATACTCAATACAACATACTGAATTCTCAGGATTCAATACTCAAACCTCAAACGTCAAACCTCAGCCATCATCCTCAATCCTCAATCCTCAATCGTCAATCCTCAACCTTCAATCCTCAACACTCAACCTTCAACCCTCAATCCTCAATCCTCAATCGTCAATCCGCAATCCTCAATCCTCAGTCATCAATCCTCAACCTTCAATACTCAATCCTCAATCCTCAATCCTCAATCCCCAATCCTCAATCCTCATTCCTCAAACCTCAATCCTCAAACCTCAGCCCTCATCCTCAATTCTCAATCCTCAATCCTCAATCCTCAAGCCACAATCCTCAACCGTCAGTCCTCGTCCTCAATCCACAACCCACAATCCTCAATCCTCAATCTTCAATCATCAATACTCAATCTTCAATCCTCAAACCTCCATCCTCAACCCTCATTCCTCAAACCTCAATCCTCAATCCTCAATCCTTAATCCTCAATCTTCAATCCTCAATCAACAGTCCTCAATCTTCAATCCTCAATGCTCAATCCTCAATCCTCAATCCTCAGTCCTCAATCCTCAATCCTCAATCCTCAATCCTCAATCTTCAATCCTCAATACTCAATCTTCAATCCTCAATCCTCAATCCTCAATCTTCAAACCTCAATACTCAACCTTCAATCCTCAATCCTCAATCCTCAATCCTCAATCCTCAATCCTCAATCCTCAATCCTCAGTCCTCAAACCTCAATTCTGAATCCTCAATCCTGAATCCTCAATCTTCAGCCCTCAGACCTCAACAATCAGTTGTCAATCCTCAATCCCCAATAGAATATCCTCAATTCACAGATTTCAATACTCAATACTCAATCTGCAATCTTCAAACCTCTATCCACAAACATCAATTCTCATCACTCAACCATCAACACTCAGTCCTCAATGTTCAATCCTCAATCCTCAACTCTCAATCTTCAATCCTCAATACTGAATCTTCAATCCTCAATCCTCAATCAACAAACCTCAATCCTCAGTCCCCAATCCTCAATCCTCAATCCTCATTCTTCAATCCTCAATACCCAATCCGCAATCTTCAATCCTCAGTCCTCAATCCTCAATTCTCAATCCTCAATCCTCAGTCCTCAGACCTTAAACCTCAATCCTCAAACCTCAGCCCTCATCGTCAATCCTCAAACCTCAATCCTTAAACCTCAATCGTCAATCCTCAATCCTCAATCTTCAATCCTCAATACTCAATCTTCAATCCTCAATCCTCAATCCTCAATCCTCATTATTCAAACCTCAATACACAATTTTCAATACTCAATCCGCAATCGTCATACCTCAATCCTCAATCTTCAATACTCAATGGTCAATCCTCAGTCCTAAATACTCAGTCGTCAATCCTCAGTCCTCAATCCTCAATCCTCAATCCTCGTACCTCAAACCTCAATCTTCAATCCTCAATACTGAATCTTCAATCCTCAATCCTCAATCTTCAGTCCTCAATCCTCAATCCTCAATTCTCAATCCTCAATCCTCAGCCCTCAGTCCTCAAACCTCAATCCTCAACCCTCAGCCCTCATACTCAATCCTCAATCCTTATTCCTCAGTCCTCAACCTTCAATCCTCAATACTCAATTATCAATCCTCAATTCTCAATCCTCAGTCCTCAATCCTAAATCCTCAATCATCAATACTCAATCTTCAATACTCCATCCTCAATCCTCAATCCTGAATCCTCAATACTAAACCATCAATCCTCAATTCTCAATACTCAATAGAACATCCTGAATTCACAGGATTCAATACTCAAACCACAAACCTCAAACCTCAGCCATCATACTCATTCCTCAATCCTCAATCGTCAATCCTCAAACTTCAATCCTCAACACTCAATCCCCAATCCTCAATCCTCATTCCTCAAACCTCAATCCTCAAACCTCAGCCCTCATCCTCAATTCTCAATCCTCAATCCTCAATCCTCAAGCCACAATCCTCAACCGTCAGTCCTCGTCCTCAATCCTCAACCCTCAATCCTCAATCCTCAATCTTCAATCCTCAATACGCAATCTTCAATCCTCAATCCTCAATCCTCAATCCTCAATATTCAATCCTCAATACCCAATTTTCAATACTCAATCCGCAATCGTCATACCTCAATCCTCTATCCTCAGTCATCAATCCTCAATCTTCAATACTCAATGGTCAATCCTCAGTCCTCAATACTCAATCGTCAATCCTCAATCCTCAATTCTCAGTCGTCAATACTCAATCCTCAATCGCCAATCCTCAATCCCCAATCCTGAATCTTCAATCCTCAATCCTCAATCCCCAATCCTCAATCCTCAATCCTCAACCTTCAATCCTCAATACTCAATCTTCAATCCTCAATCCTCAATCCTCAATCGTCAATCCTCAATCCTCAATCCTCATTCTTCAATCCTCAATACCCAATCCTCAATCTTCAATCCTCAATCCTCAATCCTCAATCCTCAATCCTCAATCCTAAATCCTCAATCATCAATCCTCAATCTTCAATCCTCAATCCTCAATCCTAAATCCTCAATCACCAATCCTCAATCCTCAATACTCAATCCTCAATCCTCAATCCTGAATCCTCAATACTAAACCATCAATCCTCAATTCTCAATACTCAATAGAAGATCCTGAATTCTCAGGATTCAATACTCAAACCTCAAACCTCAAACCTCAGCCATCATCCTCAATCCTCAATCCTCAATCGTCAATCCTCAACCTTCAATCCTCAACACTCAACCTTCAACCCTCAAACACCAATCCTCAATCGTCAATCCGCAATCCTCAATCCTCAGTCATCAATCCTCAACCTTCAATACTCAATCCTCAATCCTCAATCCTCAATCCTCAATCCTCAATCCTCATTCCTCAAACCTCAGTCCTCAAACCTCAGTCGTCATCCTCAATTCTCAATCCTCAAACCTCAATCCTCAAGCCACAATCCTCAACCGTCGGTCCTCGTCCTCAATCATCAACCCTCAATCCTCAAACCTCAATCTTCAATCATCAATACTCAATCTTCAATCCTCAATCCTCAATCCTCAATCCTCATTCCTCAAACCTCAATCCTCCACCCTCAGTCGTTATCCTCAATTCTCAATTCTCAATCCTCAATCCTCAATCCTCAATCCTCAATCCTTATTCCTCAGTCCTCAACCTTCAATCCTCAATCCTCAATTTTCAATCCTCAACCCGCAATCCTCAATCCTCAATCCTCAATCCTCAATACTCAATCCTCAATCCTCAATCCTGAATCCTCAATACTAAACCATCAGTCCTCAATTCTCAATACTCAATAGAACATCCTGAATTCTCAGGATTCATTACTCAAACCTCAAACTTCAAACCTCAGCCATCATCCTCAATCCTCAACCGTCAATCCTCAACCTTCAATCCTCAACACTCAACCTTCAACCCTCAAACCCTAATCCTCAATCGTCAATCCGCAATCCTCAATCCTCAGTCATCAATCCTCAACCTTCAATACTCAATCCTCAATCCTCAATCCTCAACCCTCAATCCTCAATCCTCAATCCTCATTCCTCAAACCTCAATCCTCAAACCTCAGTCGTCATCCTCAATTCTCAATCCTCAATCCTCAATCCTCAAGCCACAATCCTCAACCGTCAGTCCTCGTCCTCAATCCTCAACCCTCAATCCTCAAACCTCAATCTTCAATCATCAATACTCAATCTTCAATCCTCAATCCTCAATCCTCAATCCTCATTCCTCAAACCTCAATCCTCCACCCTCAGTCGTTATCCTCAATTCTCAATTCTCAATCCTCAATCCTCAATCCTCAATCTTCAATCCTCAACCGTCAGTCCTCGTCCTCAATCCTCAACCCTCAATCCTCAATCCTCAATCTTCAATCCTCAATACGCAATCTTCAATCCTCAATCCTCAATCCTCAATCCTCAATATTCAATCCTCAATACCCAATTTTCAATACTCAATCCGTAATCGTCATACCTCAATCCTCTATCCTCAGTCATCAATCCTCAATCTTCAATACTCAATGGTCAATCCTCAGTCCTCAATACTCAATCGTCAATCCTCAATCCTCAATTCTCAGTCGTCAATACTCAATCCTCAATCGCCAATCCTCAATCCCCAATCCTGAATCTTCAATCCTCAATCCTCAATCACCAATCCTCAATCCTCAATCCTCAACCTTCAATCCTCAATACTCAATCTTCAATCCTCAATCCTCAATCCTCAATCGTCAATCCTCAATCCTCAATCATCATTCTTCAATCCTCAATACCCAAACCTCAATCTTCAATCCTCAATCCTCAATCCTCAATCCTCAATCCTCAATCCTAAATCCTCAATCCTCAATCCTCAATCCTCATTCCTCAAACCTCAGTCCTCAAACCTCAGTCGTCATCCTCAATTCTCAATCCTCAAACGTCAATCCTCAAGCCACAATCCTCAACCGTCAGTCCTCCTCCTCAATCCTCAACCCTCAATCCTCAAACCTCAATCTTCAATCATCAATACTCAATCTTCAATCCTCAATCCTCAATCCTCGATCCTCATTCCTCAAACCTCAATCCTCCACCCTCAGTCGTTATCCTCAATTCTCAATTCTCAATCCTCAATCCTCAATCCTCAATCCTCAATCCTTATTCCTCAGTCCTCAACCTTCAATCCTCAATACTCAATTTTCAATCCTCAACCAGCAATCCTCAATCCTCAATCCTCAATCCTCAATACTCAATCCTCAATCCTCAATCCTGAATCCTCAATACTAAATCATCAATCCTCAATTCTCAATACTCAATAGAACATCCTGAATTCTCAGGATTCAATACTCAAACCTCAAACCTCAAACCTCAGCCATCATCCTCAATCCTCAACCGTCAATCCACAACCTTCAATCCTCAACACTCAACCTTCAACCCTCAAACCCTAATCCTCAATCGTCAATCTGCAATCCTCAATGCTCAGTCATCAATCCTCAACCTTCAATACTCAATCCTCAATCCTCAATCCTCAATCCTCAATCCTCAATCCTCAATCCTCATTCCTCAAACCTCAATCCTCAAACCTCAGTCGTCATCCTCAATTCTCAATCCTCAATCCTCAATCCTCAAGCCACAATCCTCAACCGTCTGTCCTCGTCCTCAATCCTAAACCCTCAATCCTCAAACCTCAATCTTCAATCATCAATACTCAATCTTCAATCCTCAATCCTCAATCCTCAATCCTCATTCCTCAAACCTCAATCCTCCACCCTCAGTCGTTATCCTCAATTCTCAATTCTCAATCCTCAATCCTCAATCCTCAATCTTCAATCCTCAATAATCAATATTCAATCCTAGATCCTCAGTCCCAATCCTCAATCCTTAATCCTCAATCTTCAATCCTCAATCCCCAGTCCTCAATCTTCAATCCTCAATGCTCCATCCTCAATCCTCTATCCTCAGTCGTCAGTCCTCAACCCTCAATCCTCAAACATCAATCCTCAACCGTCAGACCTCGTCCTCAACCCTCAACACTCAATCCTCAATCCTCAATCTTCAATCACCAATACACAATCTTCAATCCTCAATCCTCAGTCCTCAATACTCAACAATCAATCCTCAATTCTCAATACTCAATAGAATATCCTGAATTCTCAGGATTCAATACTCAAACCTCAAACCTCAAACCTCAGCCCTCATCCTCAAACCTCAGTACTCAATCCTCAATATTCAACCCTCAATCCTCAACACTCAAACTTCAATCCTCAATCCTCAATCCTCAATCCTCAATCCTCAATCCTTATTCCTCAGTCTTCAACCTTCAATCCTCAATACTCAATCTTCAATGCTCAACCCTCAATCCTCAATACTCAATCCTAAATCCTCAATCATCAATCCTCAATCTTCAGTACTCAATCCTCAATCCTCAATCCTGAATCCTCAATACTAAAGCATCAATCCTCAATTCTCAATACTCAATACAACATACTGAATTCTCAGGATTCAATACTCAAACCTCAAACGTCAAACCTCAGCCATCATCCTCAATCCTCAATCCTCAATCGTCAATCCTCAACCTTCAATCCTCAACACTCAACCTTCAACCCTCAATCCTCAATCCTCAATCGTCAATCCGCAATCCTCAATCCTCAGTCATCAATCCTCAACCTTCAATACTCAATCCTCAATCCTCAATCCTCAATCCCCAATCCTCAATCCTCATTCCTCAAACCTCAATCCTCAAACCTCAGCCCTCATCCTCAATTCTCAATCCTCAATCCTCAATCCTCAAGCCACAATCCTCAACCGTCAGTCCTCGTCCTCAATCCACAACCCACAATCCTCAATCCTCAATCTTCAATCATCAATACTCAATCTTCAATCCTCAAACCTCCATCCTCAACCCTCATTCCTCAAACCTCAATCCTCAATCCTCAATCCTTAATCCTCAATCTTCAATCCTCAATCAACAGTCCTCAATCTTCAATCCTCAATGCTCAATCCTCAATCCTCAATACTCAATCTTCAATCCTCAATCCTCAATCCTCAATCTTCAAACCTCAATACTCAACCTTCAATACTCAATCCTCAATCCTCAATCCTCAATCCTCAATCCTCAATCCTCAATCCTCAGTCCTCAAACCTCAATTCTGAATCCTCAATCCTGAATCCTCAATCTTCAGCCCTCAGACCTCAACAATCAGTTGTCAATCCTCAATCCCCAATAGAATATCCTCAATTCACAGATTTCAATACTCAATACTCAATCTGCAATCTTCAAACCTCTATCCACAAACATCAATTCTCATCACTCAACCATCAACACTCAGTCCTCAATGTTCAATCCTCAATCCTCAACTCTCAATCTTCAATCCTCAATACTGAATCTTCAATCCTCAATCCTCAATCAACAAACCTCAATCCTCAGTCCCCAATCCTCAATCCTCAATCCTCATTCTTCAATCCTCAATACCCAATCCGCAATCTTCAATCCTCAGTCCTCAATCCTCAATTCTCAATCCTCAATCCTCAGTCCTCAGACCTTAAACCTCAATCCTCAAACCTCAGCCATCATCCTCATTCCTCAATCCTCAATCGTCAATCCTCAAACTTCAATCCTCAACACTCAATCCCCAATCCTCAATCCTCATTCCTCAAACCTCAATCCTCAAACCTCAGCCCTCATCCTCAATTCTCAATCCTCAATCCTCAATCCTCAAGCCACAATCCTCAACCGTCAGTCCTCGTCCTCAATGCTCAACCCTCAATCCTCAATCCTCAATCTTCAATCCTCAATACGCAATCTTCAATCCTCAATCCTCAATCCTCAATCCTCATTCCTCAAACCTCAATCCTCAAACCTCAGCCCTCATCCTCAATTCTCAATCCTCAATCCTCAATCCTCAAGCCACAATCCTCAACCGTCAGTCCTCGTCCTCAATCCACAACCCACAATCCTCAATCCTCAATCTTCAATCATCAATACTCAATCTTCAATCCTCAAACCTCCATCCTCAACCCTCATTCCTCAAACCTCAATCCTCAATCCTCAATCCTTAATCCTCAATCTTCAATCCTCAATCAACAGTCCTCAATCTTCAATCCTCAATGCTCAATCCTCAATCCTCAATCCTCAGTCCTCAATCCTCAATCCTCAATCCTCAATCCTCAATCTTCAATCCTCAATACTCAATCTTCAATCCTCAATCCTCAATCCTCAATCTTCAATCCTCAATCCTCAATCCCCAATCCTCAATCCTCAATCCTCAACCTTCAATCCTCAATACTCAATCTTCAATCCTCAATCCTCAATCCTCAATCGTCAATCCTCAATCCTCAATCCTCATTCTTCAATCCTCAATACCCAATCCTCAATCTTCAATCCTCAATCCTCAATCCTCAATCCTCAATCCTCAATCCTAAATCCTCAATCATCAATCCTCAATCTTCAATACTCAATCCTCAATCCTCAATCCTGAATCTTCAATACTAAAGCATCAATCCTCAATTCTCAATACTCAATAGAACATCCTGAATTCTCAGGATTCAATACTCAAACCTCAAACCTCAAACCTCAGCCATCATCATCAATCCTCAATCCTTAATCTCTCAATCCTCAACCTTCAATCCTCAACACTCAACCTTCAACCCTCAATCCTCAATCCTCAATCCTCAATCTTCAATCCGCAATCCTCAATCCTCAGTCATCAATCCTCAACCTTCGATACTCAATCCTCAATCCTCAATCCTCAATCCCCAATCCTCAATCCTCTTTCCTCAAACCTCAATCCTCAAACCTCAGTCCTCATCCTCAATTCTCAATCCTCAAACCTCAATCCTCAATACTCAAACCACAATCCTCAACCGTCAGTCCTCGTCCTCAATCCTCAACCCTCAATCCTCAATCCTCGACCTTCAATCATCAATACTCAATCTTCAATCCTCAATCCTCAATCCTCAGTCCTCATTCCTCAAACCTCAATCCTCAATCCTCAATCCTTAATCCTCAATCTTGAATCCTCAATCCCCAGTCCTCAATCTTCAATCCTCAATCCTCAATCCTCAATTCTCAGTCCTCAATCCTCAGTCCTCAGTCCTCAAACCTCAATCCTCAACCATCAGCCCTCATCCTCAACCCTCAATCCTTATTCCTCAGTCCTCAACTTTCAATCCTCAATACTCAATTTTCAATCCTCAATCCTCAATCCTCAATCCTCAATCCTAAATCCTCAATCATCAATCCTCAATCCTCAATACTCAATCCTCAATCCTCAATCCTGAATCCTCAATACTAAACCATCAATCCTCAATTCTCAATACTCAATAGAACATCCTGAACTTTCAGGATTCAATACTCAAACCTCAAACCTCAAACCTCAGCCATCATCCTCAATCCTCAATCCTCAATCGTCAATCCTCAAGCTTCAATCCTCAACACTCAACCTTCAACCCTCAAACACCAATCCTCAATCGTCAATCCGCAATCCTCAATCCTCAGTCATCAATCCTCAACCTTCAATACTCAATCCTCAATCATCAATCCTCAATCCTCAATCCTCAATCCTCATTCCTCAAACCTCAGTCCTCAAACCTCAGTCGTCATCCTCAATTCTCAATCCTCAAACCTCAATCCTCAAGCCACAATCCTCAACCGTCAGTCCTCGTCCTCAATCCTCAACCCTCAATCCTCAAACCTCAATCTTCAATCATCAATACTCAATCTTCAATCCTCAATCCTCAATCCTCAATCCTCATTCCTCAAACCTCAATCCTCCACCCTCAGTCGTTATCCTCAATTCTCAATTCTCAATCCTCAATCCTCAATCCTCAATCCTCAATCCTTATTCCTCAGTCCTCAACCTTCAATCCTCAATACTCAATTTTCAATCCTCAACCCGCAATCCTCAATCCTCAATCCTCAATCCTCAATACTCAATCCTCAATCCTCAATCCTGAATCCTCAATACTAAACCATCAATCCTCAATTCTCAATACTCAATAGAACATCCTGAATTCTCAGGATTCAATACTCAAACATCAAACCTCAAACCTCAGCCATCATCCTCAATCCTCAATCGTCAATCCTCAATCCTCAATCCTCATTCCTCAAACCTCAATCCTCAAACCTCAGTCGTCATCCTCAATTCTCAATCCTCAATCCTCAATCCTCAAGCCACAATCCTCAACCGCCAGTCCTCGTCCTCAATCCTCAACCCTCAATCCTCAAACCTCAATCTTCAATCATCAATACTCAATCTTCAATCCTCAATCCTCAATCCTCAATCCTCATTCCTCAAACCTCAATCCTCCACCCTCAGTCGTTATCCTCAATTCTCAATTCTCAATCCTCAATCCTCAATCCTCAATCTTCAATCCTCAATAATCAATATTCAATCCCAGATCCTCAGTCCCAATCCTCAATCCTTAATCCTCAATCTTCAATCCTCAATCCCCAGTCCTCAATCTTCAATACTAAAGCATCAATCCTCAATTCTCAATACTCAATACAACATACTGAATTCTCAGGATTCAATACTCAAACCTCAAACCTCAAACCTCAGCCCCCCTCCTCAATTCTCAATCCTCAATCCTCAATCCTCAAGCCACAATCCTCAACCGTCAGTCCTCGTCCTCAATCCACAACCCACAATCCTCAATCCTCAATCTACAATCATCAATACTCAATCTTCAATCCTCAAACCTCCATCCTCATCCCTCATTCCTCAAACCTCAATCCTCAATCCTCAATCCTTAATCCTCAATCTTCAATCCTCAATCAACAGTCCTCAATCTTCAATCCTCAATGCTCAATTCTCAATCCTCAATCCTCAGTCCTCAATCCTCAATCCTCAGTCCTCAATCCTCAATCTTCAATCATCAATACTCAATCTTCAATCCTCAATCCTCAATCCTCAATCCTCATTATTCAAACCTCAATACACAATTTTCAATACTCAATCCGCAATCGTCATACCTCAATCCTCAATCTTCAATACTCAATGGTCAATCCTCAGTCCTAAATACTTAATCGTCAATCCTCAGTCCTCAATCCTCAATCCTCAATCCTCGTTCCTCAAACCTCAATCCTCAATCCTCAATCCTCATTCTTCTGTCCTCAATACCCAATCCTCAATCTTCAGTCCTCAACCCTCAATTCTCAATTCTCAATCCTCAATCCTCAGCCCTCAGTCCTCAAACCTCAATCCTCAACCCTCAGTCCTCATACTCAACCCTCAATCCTTATTCCACAGTCCTCAAACTTCAATCCTCAATACTCAATTATCAATCCTCAATCCTCAATCCTCATTCTTCAATCCTCAATACCCAATCCTCAATCTTCAATCCTCAATCCTCAATCCTCAATTCTCAATCCTAAATCCTCAACCCTCAATCCTCAATCCTCAATCGTCAGTATTCAATCCTCAATACTCAATCTTCAATCCTCAATCCACAATACTCAATCCTCAATCCTCATTCTGCAATCCTCAATACCCAATCCTCAATCTTCAATCCTCAATCCTCAATCCTTAATTCTCAATCCTCAATCCTCAGTCCTCAGTCCTCAAACCTCAACCCTCAACCTTCAGCCCTCATCCTGGATCCTCAATCCTCAATCTTCAATCCTCAATCCTCAGTCCTCAAGCCTCAATCCCCAATACTCAATCCTCAGCCATCAAACCTCAATCATGAATCCTCAATCCTCAGTCCTCAACCTTCAGACTTCAGACCTCAACAATCAGTTGTCAATCCTCAATCCTCAATAGAATATCATCAATTCACAGTTTTCAATACTAAATTCTCAATCTGCAATCTTCGAATCTATATCCACATACATCAATCCTCATCACTCAACCCTCAACTCTCAGTCCCCAATCCTCAATCTTCAATCCTCTATGCTCAATTCTCAATCCTCAATCCTCAATCCTCAATCCTCAATGCTCAATCCTCAATCTTCAATCCTCAATACTCAATATTCAATACTCAATACTCAATCCTCAATTCTCAATCTTCAATCCTCAATCCGCAATCATCAATCCTCAATCCTCAATCCTCAGTCATCAATCCTCAAACCTCAGTCCTCATCCACAATTCTCAATCGTCAACCCTCAATCCTCAATCCAGAATCCTCAACTGTCAGTCCTCGTCCTCAATCCTCAACCCTCAATCCTCAATCCTCAATCTTCAATCATCAATACTCAATCTTCAATCCTCAATCCTCAATCCTCAATCCTCGATCCTCAGTCCTCAATCCTCAATCGTCAATCTCCAATCCTGAATACTCAATCTTCAATACTCATTCCTCAATCGCCCATCATCTATCCTCATTCTTCAATCCTCAATACCCTATCCTCAATCTTCAATCCTCAATCCTCAATCCTCAATTCTCAATCCTCAATCCTCAGTCCTGAGTCCTCAAACCTGAATCTTCATCCCTCAGCCCTCATCCTCAATCCTCAATCCTCAATCCTCAATCCTCAACCCTCAATCTTCAATCCTCAATAGTCGATCTTCAATCTTCAATCCTCAGTCCTCAAACCGCAATTCTGAATCCTCAATCCTGAATCCTCAATCTTCAGCCCTCAGACCTCAACAATCACTTGTCTATCCTCAATCCTCAATAGAGGATCCTCAATTCACAGTTTACAATACTCAATACACAATCCGCAATCTTCAAATCTCTATCCACAAACATCAATTCTCATCACTCAACCATCAGCACTCAGTCCTCAATGTTCAATCCTCAATCCTCAACTCTCAATCTTCAATCCTCGATACTGAATCTTCAATCCTCAATCCTCAATCCTCAATCCTCAATCCTCAGTCCCCAATCCTCAATCCTCAATCCACAATCCTCATTCTTCAATCCTCAATACCCAATCCTCAATCTTCAATCCTCAATCCTCAATCCGCAATTCTCAATCCTCAATCCTCAGTCCTCAGACCTCAAACCTCAATCCTCAACACTCAGCCCTCATCGTCAATCCTCAAACCTCAATCCTCAATCCTCAATTGTCAATCCTCAATCCTCAATCTTCAATCCTCAATACTCAACCTTCAATCCTCAATCCTCAATCCTCAATCCTCAATATTCAATCCTCAATACCCAATTTTCAATACCCAATCCGCAATCATCATACCTCAATCCTCAATCCTCAATCCTCAATCCTCAATCTTCAATCCTCAATCCTCAATCCTCAATCCTCAACCCTCAACCTTCAATCCTCAATACTCAATCTTCAATCCTCGATCCTCAATCCTCAATCCTCAGTCATCATTCTTCAATCCTCAATACCCAATCCTCAATCTTCAATCCTCAATCCTCAATCCTCAATTCTCAATCCTCTATCCTCAATCCTCCGACCTCAAACATCAATACTCAAAACTCAGTCCTCGTCCTGAATCCACAACACTCAATCCTCAATCCTCAGCCTTCAATCATCAATATTCAATCTTCAATCCTCAATCCTCAATCCTCTATCCTCAATCCTCAATCCTCAATGTTCAATCCTCAATACCCAATCTTCAACCTTCAATCCTCGATCCTCAATCCTCAATCCCCAATCCTCAATCCTCAATCCTCAGTCCTCAAACCACAGTACTGAATCCTCAATCCTGAATCCTCAATCTTCAGCCCTCAGTCCTCAACAATCAGTTGTCAATCCTCAATCCTCACTAGAATATCCTCAGTTCACAGTTTTCCATACGCAATACTCAATCTGCAATCTTCATATCTCTATCCACAAACATCAATTCTCATCACTCAATCATCAACTCTCAGTCCACAGTCCTCAATCTTGAATCGTCAACCCTCAATCCTCAATCCTCAATCCTCAACCCTCAATCTTCAATCCTCAATACTCAATCTTCAATCCTCAAACCTCAATCCTCAATCCACAATCTTCAATCCTCAATCCTCAATCCTCAATCCTCAATGCTCATTCTTCAATCCTCAATACCCAATCCTCAATCTTCAATCCTCGATCCTCAATCCTCAATTCTCAATCGTCAATCCTCAATCCTCAGACCTCAGACATCAATACTCAACCCTCAGTCCTCGTCCTCAATCCACAACCCTCAATCCTCAATCATCAATCTTCAATCATCAATATTCAATCTTCAGTCCTCAATCCTCAATCCTCAATCCTCAATGTTCAATCCGCAATACCCAATCCTCAATCTTCAATCCTCAATCCTCAATGCTCAATCCTCAATCCTCAATCCTCAATCCTCTATCCTCAATCCTCAGTCCTCAGTCCTCATCCTCAGCTCTCAATTCTCAATCCTCAGGCCACAATCCTCAATCCTCAATCCTCATTCTTCAATCCTCAATCCTCAATCATCAATCTTCAATCATCAATATTCAATCTTCAGTCCTCAATCCTCAATCCTCAATCCTCAATGTTCAATCCGCAATACCCAATCCCCAATCCTCAATCTTCAATCCTCAATCCTCAATCCTCAATACTCAATCCACAATCTTCAATCCTCAATACTCAATCTTCAATCCTCAATCCTCAATCGTCAGTCCTCATTCCTCAAACCTCAACCCTCAGCCCTCAGTCCTCATCCACAGCTCTCAATTCTCAATCCTCAGGCCACAATCCTCAATCCTCAATCCTCATTCTTCAATCCTCAATACCCAATCATCAATCTTCAATCCTCAATCCTCAATCCTCAATTCTCAATCCTCAATCCTCAATCCTCAGACCTCAAACATCAATATTCAACCTTCAGTCCTGGTCCCCAATCCACAGCTCTCAATCCTCAATCCTCATTCCTCAATCCTCAATCCTCAATCCTGAATCCTCAATCTTCAATCATCAATACTCAATCTTCAATCCTCAATCCTCAATCCTCAATCCTCAATCTTCAATCATCAATACTCAATCTTCAATCCTCAATCCTCAATCCTCAGTCCTCAATCCTCAATCCTCAATCCCCAATCTTCAATCCTCAATACTCAATCTTCAATCCTCAATCCTCAATCCTCAATCCTCAATCCTCATTCTTCAATCCTCAACACCAAATCCTCAATCTTCAATCCTCAATCCTCAATCCTCTATTCTCAATCCTCAATCCTCAATCCTCAGACACAAACATCAATACTCAACCCTTAGTCCTCGTCCTCAATACACAACCCTCAATCTTCAATCCTCAATATTCAATCATCAATATTCAATCTTCAATCCTCAATCCTCAATCCTCAGTCCTCAAACCTCAATTCTGAATCCTCAATCCTGAATCCTCAACCTTCAGCCCTCAGTCCTCAACAATCAGTTGTCAATCCTCAATCCTCAATCCTCAATCCTCAATCCTCAATCCTCAATCCTCAATCCTCAATCTTCAATCCTCAATACTCAATCTTCAATCCTCAATCCTCAATCCTCAATCCTCAATCCTCAATCCTCAATCCTCAATCCTCAATCCTCATTCTTCAATCCTCATCACCAAATCCTAAATCTTCAATCCTCCATCCTCAATCCTCTATTCTCAATCCTCAATCCTCAATCCTCAGACCTCAAGCATCAATACTCAACCCTCAGTCCTCGTCCTCAATCCACAACACTCAATCCTCAATCCTCAATCTTCAATCATCAATATTCAATCTTCAATACTCAATCCTCAATCCTCAATCCTCAATCCTCAATCATCAATCCTCAATCTTCAATCCTCAATGCTCAACCTTTAGTCCTCAATCCTCAATCCTCAATCTTCAATCCTCAAACCTCAATCCTCAATCCTCAATCCTCAATCCTCAATCCTCAATCCTCAATCCTAAATCCTCAATCGTCAATCTTCAATCCTCAACACTCAATCTTCAATCCTCAATCCTCAATCCTCAATCCTCAGTCCTCATTCTTCAATCCTCAATACCCAATCCTCAATCTTCAATCCTCAATCCTCAATCCTCAATTCTCAATCCTCTATCCTCAATCCTCAGACCTCAAACATCAATACTCAACCCTCAGCCCTCGTCCTGAATCCACATCCCTTAATCCTCAATCCTCAACATTCAATCATCAATATTCAATCTTCAATCCTCAATCCTCAATCCTCAATTATCAATCCTCAATCCTCAATGTTCATTCCTCAATACTCAATCTTCAATCCTCAATCCTCAATTCTCAATCCTCAATACTCAATCCTCAATCGTCAATCCTCAATCCCCAATCCTCAATCTTCAATACTCAATCCTCAATCCACAATCCACAATCCTCAATCTTCAATCCTCAATACTCAATCTTCAATCCCCAATCCTCAATCCTCAATCCTCAATCCTCAATCCTCAGTCCTCAATCCTCAATCTTCAATCCTCAGTACTCAATCTTCAATCCTCAATCCTCAATCCTCAATCCAAAATCCTCATACTTCAATCCTCAATACCCAATCCTCAATCTTCAATACTCAATCCTCAATCCTCAATTCTCAATCCTCAATCCTCAATCCTCAGACCTCAGACATCAATACTCAACCCTCAGTCCTCGTCCTCAATCCACAACGCTCAATCCTCAATCATCAATCTTCAATCATCAATATTCAATATTCAGTCCTCAATCCTCAATCCTCAATCCTCAATGTTCAATCCGCAATCCCCAATACTCAATCCTCAATTCTCAAACCTCAATCCTCAATCCTCAATCTTCAATCATCAATGCTCAATCCTCAGTCCTCAATGCTCATTCTTCAATCCTCAATACCCAATTCTCAATCTTCAATCCTCAATCCTCAATCCTCAACTCTCAATCCTCAATCCTCAATCCTCAGTCCTCATACCTCAATCCTCAACCCTCAGCCCTCATCTTCAATCCTCAATCCTCAATCCTCAATTCTCAATCTTCAATCCTCAATACCCAATCCTCAATCTTCAATCCTCAATCGTCTATCCTCAATCCACAATCCTCAATGTTCAATCCTCAATACCCAATCTTCAATCTTCAATCCTCGATCCTCAATCCTCAATCCCCAATACTCAGTCCTCAATCCTCAGTCCTCAAACCACAGTCCTGTATCCTCAATCCTGAATACTCAATCTTCAGCCCTCAGTCCTCAACAATCAGTTGTCAATCCTCAATCCTCACTAGAATATTCTCAGTTCAGAGTTTTCCATACGCAATACTCAATCTGCAATCTTCATATCTCTATCCACAAACATCAATTCTCAACACTCAACCATCAACTCTCAGTCCCCAATCCTCAATCTTCAATCGTCAATCCTCAATCCTCAATCCTCAATCCTCAATCCTCAATCTTGAATCCTCAATACACAAACTTCGATCCTCAAATCTCAATCCTCAATCCACAATCTTCAATCCTCAATCCTCAATCCTCAATCCTCAATGCTCATTCTTCAATCCTCAATACCCAATCCTCAATCTTCAATCCTCAATCCTCAATCCTCAATTCTCAATCCTCAATCCTCAATCCTCAGACCTCAGACATCAATACTCAACCCTCAGTCCTCGTCCTCAATCCACAACCCTCAATCCTCAATCATCAATCTTCAATCATCAATATTCAATCTTCAGTCGTCAATCCTCAACCCTCAATCCTCAATGTTCAATTCGCAATACCCAATCCTCAATTTTCAATCCTCAATCCTCAATGCTCAATCCTCTATCCTCAATCCTCAGTCCTCAAACCTCAATCCTGGATCCCCAATCCTGAATCCTCAATCTTCAGACCTCAGTCCTCAACAATCAGTTGTCAATTCTCAATCCTCAATAGAATATCATCAATTCGCAGTTTTCAATACTCAATACTCAATCTGCAATCTTTATATCTCTATCCACAATCACCAATTCTCATCACTCAACCCTCAACACTCACTCCCCAGTCCTCAATTTTCAATCCTCAATCCGCAATCCTCAATCCTCAATCCTCAATCCTCAATCCTCAATCTTCAATCCTCAATACTCAGTCATCAATCCTCAATCCTCTGTCCTCAATCCTCAAACCTCAATCCTCAGCCCTCAGCCCTCATTCTCAATCCTCGATCCTCAATACTCAATCCTCAATCTTCAGTCCTCAATGCTCATTCTTCAATCCTCAATACCCAATCCTCAATCTTCAATCCTCAATCCTCAATCCTCAACTCTCAATCCTCAATCCTCAACCCTCAGTCCTCAAACCTCAATCCTCAACCCTCAGCCCTCATGTTCAATCCTCAATCCTCAATCCTCATTTCTCAATCTTCAATCCTCAATACTCGATATTCAATCCTCAATCCTCAATTCTCAATCCTCAATACTCAATCCTCAATCGTCAATCCTCAATGCCCAATCCTCAATTTTCGATACTCAATCCTCAAACCTCAATCCACAATCCTCAACCTTCAATCCTCGATACTCAATCTTCAATCCTCAATCCTCAATCCTCAATCCTCAATCCTCAACCCTCAGACCTCAATCCTCAATCTTCAATCCTCAATACTCAATCTTCAATCCTCAATCCTCAATCCTCAATCCTCAATCCTCAATATTCAATCATCAATATTCAATCTTCAATCCTCAATCCTCAATCCTCAGTCCTCAATCCTAAATCCTCAATCCTCTGTCATCAATACTCAATCTTCAGTACTCAATCCTCAATCCTCAACCCTCAATCCTCAATCCTCAATCCTCAATACTCAATCTTCAATCCTCAATACTGAGTCTTCAATCCTCAATCCTCAATCCTCAATCCTCAATCCTCAATCCTCAATCCTCAGTCCTCAAACCTCAATTCTGAATCCTCAATCCTGAATCCTCAATCTTCAGCCCTCAGTCCTCAACAATCAGTTGTCAATCCTCAATCATCAATAGAATATCCTCAATTCACAGGATTCAATACTCAATACTCAATCTGCAATCTTCAAATCTCTATCCACAAACATCAATTCTCATCACTCAGCCCTCAACACTCAGTCCTCAATGTTCAATCCTCAATACTCAATTCTCAATCTTCAATCCTCAATACTCGGTCATTAATCCTCAATCCTCAATCCTCAATCTTCAATCCTCAATCCCCAATACTCAACCCTCATTCCTCAATCCTCAATCCTCAATCATCAATCCTCAATCTTCAATACTCAATCCTCAATCCTCAATCCTCAATCCTCAATCATCAATCCTCAATCTTCAATCCTCAATGCTCAACCTTTAATCCTCAATCCTCAATCCTCAATCTTCAATCCTCAAACCTCAATCCTCAATCCTCAATCCTCAATACTCAATCCTCAATCCTCAATCCTCAATCCTCAATCCTCAATCTTCAATCCTCAACACTCAATCTTCAATCCTCAATCCTCAATCCTCAATCCTCAGTCCTCATTCTTCAATCCTCAATACCCAATCCTCAATCTTCAATCCTCAATCCTCAATCCTCAATTCTCAATCCTCTATCCTCAATCCTCAGACGTCAAACATCAATACTCAACCCTCAGCCCTCGTCCTGAATCCACAACCCTTAATCCTCAATCCTCAACATTCAATCATCAATATTCAATCTTCAATCCTCAATCCTCAATCCTCAATTATCAATCCTCAATCCTCAATGTTCATTCCTCAATACTCAATCTTCAATCCTCAATCCTCAATTCTCAATCCTCAATACTCAATCCTCAATCGTCAATCCTCAATCCCCAATCCTCAATCTTCAATACTCAATCCTCAATCCACAATCCACAATCCTCAATCTTCAATCCTCAATACTCAATCTTCAATCCCCAATCCTCAATCCTCAATCCTCAATCCTCAATCCTCAGTCCTCAATCCTCAATCTTCAATCCTCAGTACTCAATCTTCAATCCTCAATCCTCAATCCTCAATCCAAAATCCTCATACTTCAATCCTCAATACCCAATCCTCAATCTTCAATACTCAATCCTCAATCCTCAATTCTCAATCCTCAATCCTCAATCCTCAGACCTCAGACATCAATACTCAACCCTCAGTCCTCGTCCTCAATCCACAACGCTCAATCCTCAATCATCAATCTTCAATCATCAATATTCAATATTCAGTCCTCAATCCTCAATCCTCAATCCTCAATGTTCAATCCGCAATCCCCAATACTTAATCCTCAATTCTCAAACCTCAATCCTCAATCCTCAATCTTCAATCATCAATGCTCAATCCTCAGTCCTCAATGCTCATTCTTCAATCCTCAATACCCAATCCTCAATCTTCAATCCTCAATCCTCAATCCTCAACTCTCAATCCTCAATCCTCAATCCTCAGTCCTCATACCTCAATCCTCAACCCTCAGCCCTCATCTTCAATCCTCAATCCTCAATCCTCAATTCTCAATCTTCAATCCTCAATACCCAATCCTCAATCTTCAATCCTCAATCGTCTATCCTCAATCCACAATCCTCAATGTTCAATCCTCATTACCCAATCTTCAATCTTCAATCCTCGATCCTCAATCCTCAATCCCCAATACTCAATCCTCAATCCTCAGTCCTCAAACCACAGCCCTGAATCCTCAATCCTGAATCCTCAATCTTCAGCCCTCAGTCCTCAACAATCAGTTGTCAATCCTCAATCCTCACTAGAATATCCTCAGTTCAGAGTTTTCCATACGCAATACTCAATCTGCAATCTTCATATCTCTATCCACAAACATCAATTCTCAACACTCAACCATCAACTCTCAGTCCCCAATCCTCAATCTTCAATCGTCAATCCTCAATCCTCAATCCTCAATCCTCAATCCTCAATCCTCAACCTTGAATCCTCAATACACAAACTTCGATCCTCAAATCTCAATCCTCAATCCACAATCTTCAATCCTCAATCCTCAATCCTCAATCCTCAATGCTCATACTTCAATCCTCAATACCCAATCCTCAATCTTCAATCCTCAATCCTCAATCCTCAATTCTCAATCCTCAATCCTCAATCCTCAGACCTCAGACATCAATACTCAACCCTCAGTCCTCGTCCTCAATCCACAACCCTCAATCCTCAATCATCAATCTTCAATCATCAATATTCAATCTTCAGTCGTCAATCCTCAATCCTCAATCCTCAATGTTCAATCCGCAGTACCCAATCCTCAATTTTCAATCCTCAATCCTCAATGCTCAATCCTCAATCCTCAATCCTCAATCCTCTATCCTCAATCCTCAGTCCTCAAACCTCAATCCTGGAGCCCCAATCCTGAATCCTCAATCTTCAGACCTCAGTCCTCAACAATCAGTTGTCAATTCTCAATCCTCAATAGAGTATCATCAATTCGCAGTTTTCAATACTCAATACTCAATCTGCAATCTTTAAATCTCTATCCACAATCACCAATTCTCATCACTCAACCCTCAACACTCACTCCCCAGTCCTCAATTTTCAATCCTCAATCCGCAATCCTCAATCCTCAATCCTCAATCCTCAATCCTCAATCTTCAATCCTCAATACTCAGTCATCAATTGTCAATCCTCTGTCCTCAATCCTCAAACCTCAATCCTCAGCCCTCAGCCCTCATTCTCAATCTTCGATCCTCAATACTCAATCCTCAATCTTCAGTCCTCAATGCTCATTCTTCAATCCTCAATACCCAATCCTCAATCTTCAATCCTCAATCCTCAATCCTCAACTCTCAATCCTCAATCCTCAATCCTCAGTCCTCAAACCTCAATCCTCAACCCTCAGCCCTCATCTTCAATCCTCAATCCTCAATCCTCAATTCTCAATCTTCAATCCTCAATACTCGATATTCAATCCTCAATCCTCAATTCTCAATCCTCAATACTCAATCCTCAATCGTCAATCCTCAATGCCCAATCCTCAATTTTCGATACTCAATCCTCAAACCTCAATCCACAATCCTCAACCTTCAATCCTCAATACTCAATCTTCAATCCTCAATCCTCAATCCTCAATCCTCAATCCTCAACCCTCAGTCCTCAATCCTCAATCTTCAATCCTCAATACTCAATCTTCAATCCTCAATCCTCAATCCTCAATCCTCAATCCTCATTCTTCAATCCTCAATACCCAATCCTCAATCTTCAATACTCAATCCTCAATGCTCAATCCTCAATCCTCATTCTTCAATCCTCAATACCCAATCCTCAATCTTCAATACTCAATCCTCAATGCTCAATTCTCGATCCTCAATCCTCAATCCTCAGACCTCAGACATCAATACTCAACCCTCAGTCCTCGTACTCAATCCACAACTCTCAATCCTCAATCATCAATCTTCAATCATCAATATTCAGTCTTCAGTCCTCAATCCTCAATCCTCAATCCTCAATGTTCAACACGCAATCCCCAATACTCAATCCCCAATCCTCAATCCTCAATCCTCAATCATCAATCCTCAATCCTCAATCTTCAATCCTCAATACTCAATCTTCAATCCTCAAACCTCAATCCTCAATCCACAATATTCAATCCTCAATCCTCAATCCTCAATCCTCAGTCCTCATTCTTCAATCCTCAATACCCAATCCTCAATCTTCAATCCTCAATCCTCAATCCTCAATTCTCAATCCTCTATCCTCAATCCTCAATCCTCAATCCTCAATCTTCAATCCTCAATACTCAATCATCAACCTTCAATCCTCAGTCCTCAATGCTCATACCTCAATCCTCAACCCTCAGCCCTCATCCTCAATCCTCGATCCTCAATCCTCAATCCTCAACCATCAATCCTCAATCCTCAGTCCTCAAACCTCAATCCTGGATCCTCAATCCTGAATCCTCAATCTTCAGCCCTCAGTCCTCAACAATCAGTTGTCAATCCTCAATCCTCAATCCTCAATAGTATATCCTCAGTTCAGAGTTTTCCATACGCAATACTCAATCTGCAATCTTCAAATCTCTATCCACAAACATCAATTCTCATCACTCAGCCCTCAACACTCAGTCCCCAATCCTCAATCTTCAATCCTCAATCCTCAATCCTCAATCCTCAATCCACAATCTTCAATCCTCAATACTCAATCTTCAATCCTCAATCCTCAATCGTCAGTCCTCATTCCTCAAACATCAACCCTCAGCCCTCAGTCCTCATCCTCAGTTCTCAATTCTCAATCCTCAGGCCTCAATCCTCAATCCTCAATCCTCATTCTTCAATCCTCAATACCCAATCATCAATCTTCAATCCTCAATCCTCAATCCTCAATTCTCAATCCTCAATCCTCAATCCTCACACCTCAAACATCAATATTCAACCCTCAGTCCTGGTCCCCAATCCACAACCCTCAATCCTCTTTCCTCAATCCTCAATCCTCAATCCTGAATCCTCAATCTTCAATCCTCAATACTCAGTCCTCAATCCTCAATCCACAATCTTCAATCATCAATACTCAATCTTCAATCCTCAATCCTCAATCCTCAATCCTCAATCCTCAATCCTCAATCCTCAATCTTCAATCCTCAATACTCAATCTTCAATCCTCAATCCTCAATCCTCAATCCTCAATCCTCATTCTTCAATCCTCAACACCAAATCCTCAATCTTCAATCCTCAATCCTCAATCCTCTATTCTCAATCCTCAATCCTCAATCCTCAGACCTCAAACATCTATACTCAACCCTTAGCCCTCGTCCTCAATACACAACCCTCAATCCTCAATCCTCAATCTTCAATCATCAATATTCAATCTTCAATCCTCAATCCTCAATCCTCAGTCCTCAAACCTCAATTCTGAATCCTCAATCCTGAATCCTCAATCTTCAGCCCACAGTCCTCAACAATCAGTTGTCAATCCTCAATCCTCAATCCTCAATCCTCAATCCTCAATCCTCAATCCTCAATCCTCAATCCTCAATCTTCAATCCTCAATACTAAATCTTCAATCCTCAATCCTCAATCCTCAATCCTCAATCCTCATTCTTCAATCCTCATCACCAAATCCTCAATCTTCAATCCTCCATCAACAATCCTCTATTCTCAATCCTCAATCCTCAGTCCTCAGACCTCAAACATCAATACTCAACCCTCAGTCCTCGTCCTCAGTCCACAACACTAAATCCTCAATCCTCAATCTTCAATCATCACTATTCAATCTTCAATCCTCAATCCTCAATCCTCTGTCCTCAATCCTCAATCCTCAATCCTCTGTCATCAATACTCAATCTTCAGTACTCAATCCTCAGTCCTCAATCCTCAATCCTGAATCCTCAATCCTCAATACTCAATCTTCAATCCTCAACACTGAGTCTTCAATCCTCAATCCTCAATCCTCAATCCTCAATCCTCAATCCTCAATCCTCAGTCCTCAATCCTCAATCCTCAATCCTCAATCCTCAATCCTCAATCCTCAATCCTCAATCTTCAATCCTCAACACTCAATCTTCAATCCTCAATCCTCAATCCTCAATCCTCAGTCCTCATTCTTCAATCCTCAATACCCAATCCTCAATCTTCAATCCTCAATCCTCAATCCTCAATTCTCAATCCTCTATCCTCAATCCTCAGACCTCAAACATCAATACTCAACCCTCAGTCCTCGTCCTGAATCCACAACCCTTAATCCTCAATCCTCAAAATTCAATCACCAATATTCAATCTTCAATCCTCAATCCTCAATCCTCAATTGTCAATCCTCAATCCTCAATGTTCATTCCTCAATACTCAATCTTCGATCCTCAATCCTCATTCTCAATCCTCAATACTCAATCCTCAATCGTCAATCCTCAATCCCCAATCCTCAATCTTCAATACTCAATCCTCAATCCACAATCCACAATCCTCAATCTTCAATCCTCAATACTCAATCTTCAATCCCCAATCCTCAATCCTCAATCCTCAATCCTCAATCCTCAGTCCTCAATCCTCAATCTTCAATCCTCAGTACTCAATCCTCAATCCTCAATCCTCAATACTCAATCCACAATCCTCATACTTCAATCCTCAATACCCAATCCTCAATCTTCAATACACAATCCTCAATCCTCAATTCTCAATCCTCAATCCTCAATCCTCAGACCTCAGACATCAATACTCAACCCTCAGTCCTCGTCCTCAATCCACAACGCTCAATCCTCAATCATCAATCATCAATCATCAATATTCAATATTCAGTCCTCAATCCTCAATCCTCAATCCTCAATGTTCAATCCGCAATCCCCAATACTCAATCCTCAATTCTCAAACCTCAATCCTCAATCCTCAATCTTCAATCCTCAATGCTCATTCCTCAGTCCTCAATGCTCATTCTTCAATCCTCAATACCCAATCCTCAATCTTCAATCCTCAATCCTCAATCCTCAACTCTCAATCCTCAATCCTCAATCCTCAGCCCTCAAACCTCAATCCTGGATCCCCAATCCTGAATCCTCAATCTTCAGACCTCAGTCCTCAACAATCAGTTGTCAATTCTCAATCCTCAATAGAATATCATCAATTCGCAGTTTTCAATACTCAATACTCAATCTGCAATCTTTAAATCTCTATCCACAATCACCAATTCTCATCACTCAACCTTCAACACTCACTCCCCAGTCCTCAATTTTCAATCCTCAATCCGCAATCCTCAATCCTCAATACTCAATCCTCAATCCTCAATCTTCAATCCTCAATACTCAGTCATCAATCCTCAATCCTGAGTCCTCAATCCTCAAACCTCAATCCTCAGCCCTCAGCCATCATTCTCAATCCTCGATCCTCAACACTCAATCCTCAATCTTCAGCCCTCAATGCTCATTCTTCAATCCTCAATACCCAATCCTCAATCTTCAATCCTCGATCCTCAATCCTCAACTCTCAATCCTCAATCCTCAATCCTCAGTCCTCAAACCTCAATCCTCAACCCTCAGCCCTCATCTTCAACCCTCAATCCTCAATCCTCAATTCTCAATCTTCAATCCTCAATACTCGATATTCAATCCTCAATCCTCAATTCTCAATCCTCAATACTCAATCCTCAATCGTCAATCCTCAATGCCCAATCCTCAATTTTCGATACTCAATCCTCAATCCTCAATCCACAATCCTCAGCCTTCAATCCTCAATACTCAATCTTCAATCCTCAATCCTCAGTCCTCAATCCTCAATCCTCAATCCTCAGTCCTCAGTCCTCAATCCTCAATCCACAACTCTCAATCCTCAATCATCAATCTTCAATCATCAATATTCAATCTTCAGTCCTCAATCCTCAATCCTCAATCCTCAATGTTCAACCCGCAATCCCCAATACTCAATCCCCAATCCTCAATCCTCAATCCTCAATAATCAATCCTCAATCTTCAATACTCAGTCCTCAATCCTCAATCCTCAATCCTCAATCCTCAATCCTCAATCCCCAATCCTCAATCCTCAATCCTCAGTCCTCAAACCACAGTCCTGAATCCTCAATCCTGAATCCTCAATCTTCAGCCCTCAGTCCTCAACAATCAGTTGTCAATCCTCAATCCTCACTAGAATATCCTCAGTTCAGAGTTTTCCATACGCAATACTGAATCTGCAATCTTCATATATCTATCCACAGACATCAATTCTCATCACTCAACCATCAACTCTCAGTCCCCAATCCTCAATCTTCAATCGTCAATCCTCAATCCTCAATCCTCAGTCCTCAATCCTCAATCTTCAATCCTCAATACTCAATCTTCAATCCTCAAACCTCAATCCTCAATCCACAATCTTCAATCCTCAATCCTCAATCCTCAATCCTCAGTCCTCATTCTTCAATCCTCAATACCCAATCCTCAATCTTCAATCCTCAATCCTCAATCCTCAATTCTCAATCCTCTATCCTCAATCCTCAATCCTCAATCCTCAATCTTCAATCCTCAATACTCAATCATCAACATTCAATCCTCAGTCCTCAATGCTCAAACCTCAACCCTCAACCCTCAGCCCTCATCCTCAATCCTCGATCCTCAATCCTCAATCCTCAATCATCAATCCTCAATCCTCAGTCCTCAAACCTCAATCCTGGATCCTCAATCCTGAATCCTCAATCTTCAGCCCTCAGTCCTCAACAATCAGTTGTCAATCCTCAATCCTCAATCCTCAATAGAATATCCTCAGTTCAGAGTTTTCCATACGCAATACTCAATCTGCAATCTTCAAATCTCTATCCACAAACATCAATTCTCATCACTCAGCCCTCAACACTCAGTCCCCAATCCTCAATCTTCAATCCTCAATCCTCAATCCTCAATCCCCAATCCACAATCTTCAATCCTCAATACTCAATCTTCAATCCTCAATCCTCAATCCTCAATCGTCAGTCCTCATTCCTCAAACATCAGCCCTCAGCCCTCAGTCCTCATCCTCAGTTCTCAATTCTCAATCCTCAGGCCTCAATCCTCAATCCTCAATCCTCATTCTTCAATCCTCAATACCCAATCATCAATCTTCAATCCTCAATCCTCAATCCTCAATTCTCAATCCTCAATCCTCAATCCTCAGACCTCAAACATCAATATTCAACCCTCAGTCCTGGTCCCCAATCCACAACCCTCAATCCTCAATCCTCATTCCTCAATCCTCAATCCTCAATCCTCAATCCTCAATCCTCAATCCTCAATCCTTAATCCTCAATCCTCAATCTTCAATCCTCAATACTCAATCATCAATCCTCAATCCTCAATCCTCAATCCTCAATCCTCATTCTTCAATCCTCATCACCAAATCCTCAATCTTCAATCCTCCATCAACAATCCTCTATTCTCAATCCTCAATCCTCAGTCCTCAGACCTCAAACATCAATACTCAACCCTCAGTCCTCGTCCTCAATCCACAACACTCAATCCTCAATCCTCAATCTTCAATCATCAATATTCAATCTTCAATCCTCAATCCTCAAACCTCAGTCCTCAATCCTCCATCCTCAATCCTCTGTCATCAATACTCAATCTTCAGTACTCAATCCTCAATCCTCAATCCTCAATCCTGAATCCTCAATCCTCAATACTCAATCTTCAATCCTCAATACTGAGTCTTCAATCCTCAATCCTCAATCCTCAATCCTCAATCCTCAATCCTCAATCCTCAGTCCTCAAACCTCAATTCTGAATCCTCAATCCTGAATCCTCAATCTTCAGCCCTCAGTCCTCAACAATCAGTTGTCAATCCTCAATCCTCAATAGAATATCCTTAATTCACTGGTTTCAATACTCAATACTCAATCTGCAATCTTCAAATCTCTATCCACAAACATCAATTCTCATCACTCAGCCCTCAACACTCAGTCCTCAATGTTCAACCCTCAATCCTCAATTCTCAATCTTCAATCCTCAATACTCAGTCATTAATCCTCAATCCTCAATCCTCAATCTTCAATCCTCAATCCCCAATACTCAAGCCTCATTCCTCAATCCTCAATCCTCAATCATCAATCCTCAATCTTCAATACTCAATCCTCAATCCTTAATCCTCAATCCTCAATCATCAATCCTCAATCTTCGATCCTCAATGCTCAACCTTTAATCCTCAATCCTCAATCCTCAATCTTCAATCCTCAATCATCAATCCTCAATCTTCAATACTCAATCCTCAATCCTTAATCCTCAATCCTCAATCATCAATCCTCAATCTTCGATCCTCAATGCTCAACCTTTAATCCTCAATCCTCAATCCTCAATCTTCAATCCTCAAACCTCAATCCTTAATCCTCAATCCTCTATCCTCAATCCTCAGACCTCAAACATCAATACTCAACCCTCAGTCCTCGTCCTGAATCCACAACCCTTAATCCTCAATCCTCAAAATTCAATCATCAATATTCAATCTTCAATCCTCAATCCTCAATCCTCAATTGTCAATCCTCAATCCTCAATGTTCATTCCTCAATACTCAATCTTCGATCCTCAATCCTCATTCTCAATCCTCAATACTCAATCCTCAATCGTCAATCCTCAATCCCCAATCCTCAATCTTCAATACTCAATCCTCAATCCACAATCCACAATCCTCAATCTTCAATCCTCAATACTCAATCTTCAATCCCCAATCCTCAATCCTCAATCCTCAATCCTCAATCCTCAGTCCTCAATCCTCAATCTTCAATCCTCAGTACTCAATCCTCAATCCTCAATCCTCAATCCTCAATCCACAATCCTCATACTTCAATCCTCAATACCCAATCCTCAATCTTCAATACTCAATCCTCAATCCTCAATTCTCAATCCTCAATCCTCAATCCTCAGACCTCAGACATCAATACTCAACCCTCAGTCCTCGTCCTCAATCCACAACGCTCAATCCTCAATCATCAATCATCAATCATCAATATTCAATATTCAGTCCTCAATCCTCAATCCTCAATCCTCAATGTTCAATCCGCAATCCCCAATACTCAATCCTCAATTCTCAAACCTCAATCCTCAATCCTCAATCTTCAATCCTCAATGCTCATTCCTCAGTCCTCAATGCTCATTCTTCAATCCTCAATACCCAATCCTCAATCTTCAATCCTCAATCCTCAATCCTCAACTCTCAATCCTCAATCCTCAATCCTCAGCCCTCAAACCTCAATCCTGGATCCCCAATCCTGAATCCTCAATCTTCAGACTCAGTCCTCAACAATCAGTTGTCAATTCTCAATCCTCAATAGAATATCATCAATTCGCAGTTTTCAATACTCAATACTCAATCTGCAATCTTAAATCTCTATCCACAATCACCAATTCTCATCACTCAACCTTCAACACTCACTCCCCAGTCCTCAATTTTCAATCCTCAATCCGCAATCCTCAATCCTCAATACTCAATCCTCAATCCTCAATCTTCAATCCTCAATACTCAGTCATCAATCCTCAATCCTGAGTCCTCAATCCTCAAACCTCAATCCTCAGCCCTCAGCCATCATTCTCAATCCTCGATCCTCAACACTCAATCCTCAATCTTCAGTCCTCAATGCTCATTCTTCAATCTCAATACCCAATCCTCAATCTTCAATCCTCGATCCTCAATCCTCAACTCTCAATCCTCAATCCTCAATCCTCAGTCCTCAAACCTCAATCCTCAACCCTCAGCCCTCATCTTCAACCCTCAATCCTCAATCCTCAATTCTCAATCTTCAATCCTCAATACTCGATATTCAATCCTCAATCCTCAATTCTCAATCCTCAATACTCAATCCTCAATCGTCAATCCTCAATGCCCAATCCTCAATTTTCGATACTCAATCCTCAATCCTCAATCCACAATCCTCAGCCTTCAATCCTCAATACTCAATCTTCAATCCTCAATCCTCAGTCCTCAATCCTCAATCCTCAATCCTCAGTCCTCAGTCCTCAATCCTCAATCTTCAACCCTCAATACTCAATCTTCAATCCTCAATCCTCAATCCTCAATCCTCAATCCTCATTCTTCAGTCCTCAATACCCAATCCTCAATCTTCAATACTCAATCCTCAATGCTCAATTCTCAATCCTCATTCTTCAATCCTCAATACCCAATCCTCAATCTTCAATACTCAATCCTCAATGCTGAATTCTCAATCCTCAATCCTCAATCCTCAGACCACAGACATCAATACTCAACCCTCAGTCCTCGTCCTCAATCCGCAACTCTCAATCCTCAATCATCAATCTTCAATCATCAATATTCAATCTTCAGTCCTCAATCCTCAATCCTCAATCCTCAATGTTCAACCCGCAATCCCCAATACTCAATCCCCAATCCTCAATCCTCAATCCTCAATAATCAATCCTCAATCTTCAATACTCAGTCCTCAATCCTCAATCCTCAATCCTCAATCCTCAATCCTCAATCCCCAATCCTCAATCCTCAATCCTCAGTCCTCAAACCACAGTCCTGAATCCTCAATCCTGAATCCTCAATCTTCAGCCCTCAGTCCTCAACAATCAGTTGTCAATCCTCAATCCTCACTAGAATATCCTCAGTTCAGAGTTTTCCATACGCAATACTGAATCTGCAATCTTCATATATCTATCCACAAACATCAATTCTCATCACTCAACCATCAACTCTCAGTCCCCAATCCTCAATCTTCAATCGTCAATCCTCAATCCTCAATCCTCAATCCTCAACTCTCAATCCTCAATCCTCAATCCTCAGTCCTCAAACCTCAATCCTCAACCCTCAGCCCTCATCTTCAATCCTCAATCCTCAATCCTCAATTCTCAATCTTCAATCCTCAATACTCAATATTCAATCCTCAATCCTCAATTCTGAATCCTCAATACTCAATCCTCAATCGTCAATCCTCAATGCCCAATCCTCAATTTTCGATACTCAATCCACAATCCTCAATCCACAATCCTCAACATTCAATCCTCAATACTCAATCTTCAATCCTGAATCCTCAATCCTCAATCCTCAATCCTCAATCCTCAGTCCTCAAACCTCAATCTTCAATCCTCAACACTCAATCTTCAATCCTCAATCCTCTATCCTCAATCCTCAATCCTCATTCTTCAATCCTCAATACCCAATCCTCAATCTTCAATACTCAATCCTCAATCCTCAATTCTCAATCCTCAATCCTCAATCCGCAGACCTCAGACATCAATACCCAACCCTCAGTCCTCGTCCTCAATCCACAACCCTCAATCCTCAATCATCAATCTTCAATCATCAATATTCAATCTTCAATCCTCAATCCTCAATCCTCAGTCCTCAATCCTCAATCCTCAATCCTCTGTCATCAATACTCAATCTTCAGTACTCAATCCTCAGTCCTCAATCCTCAATCCTTCATCCTCAATCCTCAATACTCAATCTTCAATCCTCAATACTGAGTCTTCAATCCTCAATCCTCAATCCTCAATCCTCAATCCTCAATCCTCAGTCCTCAGTCCTCAAACCTCAATTCTGAATCCTCAATCCTGAATCCTCAATCTTCAGCCCTCAGTCCTCAACAATCAGTTGTCAATCCTCAATCCTCAATAGAATATCCTCAACTCACAGGTTTCAATACTCAATACTCAATCTGCAATCTTCAAATCTCTATCCACAAACATCAATTCTCATCACTCAGCCCTCAACACTCAGTCCGCAATGTTCAATACTCAATCCTCAATTCTCAATCTTCAATCCTCAATACTCAGTCATAAATCCTCAATCCTCAATCCTCAATCTTCAATCCTCAATCCCCAATACTCAACCCTCAGTCCTCAATCCTCAATCCTCAAACCTCAATCCTCAATCCTCAATCCTCAATCCTCAATCATCAATCCTCAATCCTCAATCCTCAATCCTCAATCTTCAATCCTCAACACTCAATCTTCAATCCTCAATCCTCAATCCTCAATCCTCAGTCCTCATTCTTCAATCCTCAATACCCAATCCTCAATCTTCAATCCTCAATCCTCAATCCTCAATTCTCAATCCTCTATCCTCAATCCTCAGACCTCAAACATCAATACTCAACCCTCAGTCCTCGTCCTGAATCCACAACCCTTAATCCTCAATCCTCAAAATTCAATCATCAATATTCAACCTTCAATCCTCAATCCTCAATCCTCAATTATCAATCCTCAATACTCAATCTTCGATCCTCAATCTTCAATACTCAATCCTCAATCCACAATCCACAATCCTCAATCTTTAATCCTCAATACTCAATCTTCAATCCCCAATCCTCAATCCTCAATCCTCAATCCTCAATCCTCAGTCCTCAATCCTCAATCTTCAATCCTCAGTACTCAATCTTCAATCCTCAATCCTCAATCCTCAATCCACAATCCTCATACTTCAATCCTCAATACCCAATCCTCAATCTTCAATACTCAATCCTCAATCCTCAATTCTCAATCCTCAATCCTCAATCCTCAGACCTCAGACATCAATTCTCAACCCTCAGTCCTCGTCCTCAATCCACAACGCTCAATCCTCAATCATCAATCATCAATCATCGATATTCAATATTCAGTCCTCAATCCTCAATCCTCAATCCTCAATGTTCAATCCGCAATCCCCAATACTCAATCCTCAATTCTCAAACCTCAATCCTCAATCCTCAATCTTCAATCCTCAATGCTCATTCCTCAGTCCTCAATGCTCATTCTTCAATCCTCAATACCCAATCCTCAATCTTCAATCCTCAATCCTCAATCCTCAACTCTCAATCCTCAATCCTCAATCCTCAGCCCTCAAACCTCAATCCTGGATCCCCAATCCTGAATCCTCAATCTTCAGACCTCAGTCCTCAACAATCAGTTGTCAATTCTCAATCCTCAATAGAATATCATCAATTCGCAGTTTTCAATACTCAATACTCAATCTGCAATCTTTAAATCTCTATCCACAATCACCAATTCTCATCACTCAACCTTCAACACTCACTCCCCAGTCCTCAATTTTCAATCCTCAAGCCGCAATCCTCAATCCTCAATACTCAATCCTCAATCCTCAATCTTCAATCCTCAATACTCAGTCATCAATCCTCAATCCTGAGTCCTCAATCCTCAAACCTCAATCCTCAGCCCTCAGCCATCATTCTCAATCCTCGATCCTCAACACTCAATCCTCAATCTTCAGTCCTCAATGCTCATTCTTCAATCCTCAATACCCAATCCTCAATCTTCAATCCTCGATCCTCAATCCTCAACTCTCAATCCTCAATCCTCAATCCTCAGTCCTCAAACCTCAATCCTCAACCCTCAGCCCTCATCTTCAACCCTCAATCCTCAATCCTCAATTCTCAATCTTCAATCCTCAATACTCGATATTCAATCCTCAATCCTCAATTCTCAATCCTCAATACTCAATCCTCAATCGTCAATCCTCAATGCCCAATCCTCAATTTTCGATACTCAATCCTCAATCCTCAATCCACAATCCTCAGCCTTCAATCCTCAATACTCAATCTTCAATCATCAATCCTCAGTCCTCAATCCTCAATCCTCAATCCTCAGTCCTCAGTCCTCAATCCTCAATCTTCAACCCTCAATACTCAATCTTCAATCCTCAATCCTCAATCCTCAATCCTCAATCCTCATTCTTCAGTCCTCAATACCCAATCCTCAATCTTCAATACTCAATCCTCAATGCTCAATTCTCAATCCTCATTCTTCAATCCTCAATACCCAATCCTCAATCTTCAATACTCAATCCTCAATGCTCAATTCTCAATCCTCAATCCTCAATCCTCAGACCACAGACATCAATACTCAACCCTCAGACCTCGTCCTCAATCCACAACTCTCAATCCTCAATCATCAATCTTCAATCATCAATATTCAATCTTCAGTCCTCAATCCTCAATCCTCAATCCTCAATGTTCAACCCGCAATCCCCAATACTCAATCCCCAATCCTCAATCCTCAATCCTCAATAATCAATCCACAATCTTCAATACTCAGTCCTCAATCCTCAATCCTCAATCCTCAATCCTCAATCCTCAATCCCCAATCCTCAATCCTCAATCCTCAGTCCTCAAACCACAGTCCTGAATCCTCAATCCTGAATCCTCAATCTTCAGCCCTCAGTCCTCAACAATCAGTTGTCAATCCTCAATCCTCACTAGAATATCCTCAGTTCAGAGTTTTCCATACGCAATACTCAATCTGCAATCTTCATATATCTATCCACAAACATCAATTCTCATCACTCAACCATCAACTCTCAGTCCCCAATCCTCAATCTTCAATCGTCAATCCTCAATCCTCAATCCTCAGTCCTCAATCCTCAATCTTCAATCCTCAATACTCAATCTTCAATCCTCAAACCTCAATCCTCAATCCACAATCTTCAATCCTCAATCCTCAATCCTCAATCCTCAGTCCTCATTCTTCAATCCTCAATACCCAATCCTCAATCTTCAATCCTCAATCCTCAATCCTCAATTCTCAATCCTCTATCCTCAATCCTCAATCCTCAATCCTCAATCTTCAATCCTCAATACTCAATCATCAACCTTCAATCCTCAGTCCTCAATGCTCAAACCTCAACCCTCAACCCTCAGCCCTCATCCTCAATCCTCGATCCTCAATCCTCAATCCTCAATCATCAATCCTCAATCCTCAGTCCTCAAACCTCAATCCTGGATCCTCAATCCTGAATCCTCAATCTTCAGCCCTCAGTCCTCAACAATCAGTTGTCAATCCTCAATCCTCAATCCTCAATAGAATATCCTCAGTTCAGAGTTTTCCATACGCAATACTCAATCTGCAATCTTCAAATCTCTATCCACAAACATCAATTCTCATCACTCAGCCCTCAACACTCAGTCCCCAATTCTCAATCTTCAATCCTCAATCCTCAATCCTCAATCCCCAATCCACAATCTTCAATCCTCAATACTCAATCTTCAATCCTCAATCCTCAATCGTCAGTCCTCATTCCTCAAACATCAGCCCTCAGCCCTCAGTCCTCATCCTCAGTTCTCAATTCTCAATCCTCAGGCCTCAATCCTCAATCCTCAATCCTCATTCTTCAATCCTCAATACCCAATCATCAATCTTCAATCCTCAATCCTCAATCCTCAATTCTCAATCCTCAATCATCAATCCTCAGACCTCAAACATCAATATTCAACCCTCAGTCCTGGTCCCCAATCCACAACCCTCAATCCTCAATCCTCATTCCTCAATCCTCAATCCTCAATCCTGAATCCTCAATCTTCAATCCTCAATACTCAGTCCTCAATCCTCAATCCTCAACCTTCAATCACCAAATCCTCAATCTTCAATCCTCCATCAAAAATCCTCTATTGTCAATCCTCAATCCTCAGTCCTCAGACCTCAAACATCAATACTCAACCCTCAGTCCTCGTCCTCAATCCACAACACTCAATCCTCAATCCTCAATCTTCAATCATCAATATTCAATCTTCAATCCTCAATCCTCAATCCTCAGTCCTCAATCCTCCATCCTCAATCCTCTGTCATCAATACTCAATCTTCAGTACTCAATCCTCAATCCTCAATCCTCAATCCTGAATCCTCAATCCTCAATACTCAATCTTCAATCCTCAATACTGAGTCTTCAATCCTCAATCCTCAATCCTCAATCCTCAATCCTCAATCCTCAATCCTCAGTCCTCAAACCTCAATTCTGAATCCTCAATCCTGAATCCTCAATCTTCAGCCCTCAGTCCTCAACAATCAGTTGTCAATCCTCAATCCTCAATAGAATATCCTTAATTCACAGGTTTCAATACTCAATACTCAATCTGCAATCTTCAAATCTCTATCCACAAACATCAATTCTCATCACTCAGCCCTCAACACTCAGTCCTCAATGTTCAACCCTCAATCCTCAATTCTCAATCTTCAATCCTCAATACTCAGTCATTAATCCTCAATCCTCAATCCTCAATCTTCAATCCTCAATCCCCAACACTCAAGCCTCATTCCTCAATCCTCAATCCTCAATCATCAATCCTCAATCTTCAATACTCAATCCTCAATCCTTAATCCTCAATCCTCAATCATCAATCCTCAATCTTCGATCCTCAATGCTCAACCTTTAATCCTCAATCCTCAATCCTCAATCTTCAATCCTCAAACCTCAATCCTTAATCCTCAATCCTCAATCCTCAATCCTCAATCCTCAATCCTCAATCCTCAATCCTCAATCTTCAATCCTCAGCACTCAATCTTCACTCCTCAATCCTCAATCCTCAATCCTCAGTCCCCATTCTTCAATCCTCAATACCCAATCCTCAATCTTCAATCCTCAATCCTCAATCCTCAATTCTCAATCCTCTATCCTCAATCCTCAGACCTCAAACATCAATACTCAACCCTCAGTCCTCGTCCTGAATCCACAACCCTTAATCCTCAATCCTCAACATTCAATCATCAATATTCAATCTTCAATCCTCAATCCTCAATCCTCAATTATCAATCCTCAATCCTCAATGTTCATTCCTCAATACTCAATCTTCAATCCTCAATCCTCAATTCTCAATCCTCAATACTCAATCCTCAATCGTCAATCCTCAATCCCCAATCCTCAATCTTCAATACTCAATCCTCAATCCACAATCCACAATCCTCAATCTTCAATCCTCAATACTCAATCTTCAATCCCCAATCCTCAATCCTCAATCCTCAATCCTCAATCCTCAGTCCTCAAACCTCAATCTTCAATCCTCAGTACTCAATCTTCAATCCTCAATCCTCAATCCTCGATCCACAATCCTCATACTTCAATCCTCAATACCCAATCCTCAATCATCAATACTCAATCCTCAATCCTCAATTCTCAATCCTCAATCCTCAATCCTCAGACCTCAGACATCAATACTCATCCCTCAGTCCTCGTCCTCAATCCACAACGCTCAATCCTCAATCATCAATCTTCAATCATCAATATTCAATCTTCAGTCCTCAATCCTCAATCCTCAATCCTCAATGTTCAATCCGCAATCCCCAATACTCAATCCTCAGTTCTCAAACCTCAATCCTTAATCCTCAATCTTCAATCCTCAATGCTCAATCCTAAGTCCTAAATGCTCTTTCTTCAATCCTCAATACCCAATCCTCAATCTTCAATCCTCAATCCTCAATCCTCAACTCTCAATCCTCAATCCTCAATCCTCAGTCCTCAAACCTCAATCCTCAACCCTCAGCCCTCATCTTCAATCCTCAATCCTCAATCCTCAATTCTCAATCTTCAATCCTCAATACTCAATATTCAATCCTCAATCCTCAATTCTCAATTCTCAATACTCAATCCTCAATCGTCAATCCTCAATGCCCAATCCTCAATTTTCGATACTCAATCCACAATCCTCAATCCACAATCCTCAACATTCAATCCTCAATACTCAATCTTCAATCCTGAATCCTCAATCCTCAATCCTCAATCCTCAATCCTCAGTCCTCAAACCTCAATCTTCAATCCTCAACACTCAATCTTCAATCCTCAATCCTCTATCCTCAATCCTCAATCCTCATTCTTCAATCCTCAATACCCAATCCTCAATCTTCAATACTCAATCCTCAATGCGCAATTCTCAATCCTCATTCTTCAATCCTCAATACCCAATCCTCAATCTTCAATACTCAATCCTCAATGCTCAATTCTCAATCCTCAATCCTCAATCCTCAGACCACAGACATCAATACTCAACCCTCAGTCCTCGTCCTCAATCCACAACTCTCAATCCTCAATCATCAATCTTCAATCATCAATATTCAATCTTCAGTCCTCAATCCTCAATCCTCAATCCTCAATGTTCAACCCGCAATCCCCAATACTCAATCCCCAATCCTCAATCCTCAATCCTCAATAATCAATCCTCAATCTTCAATACTCAGTCCTCAATCCTCAATCCTCAATCCTCAATCCTCAATCCTCAATCCCCAATCCTCAATCCTCAATCCTCAGTCCTCAAACCACAGTCCTGAATCCTCAATCCTGAATCCTCAATCTTCAGCCCTCAGTCCTCAACAATCAGTTGTCAATCCTCAATCCTCACTAGAATATCCTCAGTTCAGAGTTTTCCATACGCAATACTCAATCTGCAATCTTCATATATCTATCCACAAACATCAATTCTCATCACTCAACCATCAACTCTCAATCCCCAATCCTCAATCTTCAATCGTCAATCCTCAATCCTCAATCCTCAGTCCTCAATCCTCAATCTTCAATCCTCAATACTCAATCTTCAATCCTCAAACCTCAATCCTCAATCCACAATCTTCAATCCTCAATCCTCAATCCTCAATCCTCAGTCCTCATTCTTCAATCCTCAATACCCAATCCTCAATCTTCAATCCTCAATCCTCAATCCTCAATTCTCAATCCTCTATCCTCAATCCTCAATCCTCAATCCTCAATCTTCAATCCTCAATACTCAATCATCAACCTTCAATCCTCAGTCCTCAATGCTCAAACCTCAACCCTCAACCCTCAGCCCTCATCCTCAATCCTCGATCCTCAATCCTCAATCCTCAACCATCAATCCTCAATCCTCAGTCCTCAAACCTCAATCCTGGATCCTCAATCCTGAATCCTCAATCTTCAGCCCTCAGTCCTCAACAATCAGTTGTCAATCCTCAATCCTCAATCCTCAATAGAATATCCTCAGTTCAGAGTTTTCCATACGCAATACTCAATCTGCAATCTTCAAATCTCTATCCACAAACATCAATTCTCATCACTCAGCCCTCAACACTCAGTCCCCAATCCTCAATCTTCAATCCTCAATCCTCAATCCTCAATCCCCAATCCACAATCTTCAATCCTCAATACTCAATCTTCAATCCTCAATCCTCAATCGTCAGTCCTCATTCCTCAAACATCAGCCCTCAGCCCTCAGTCCTCATCCTCAGTTCCCAATTCTCAATCCTCAGGCCTCAATCCTCAATCCTCAATCCTCATTCTTCAATCCTCAATACCCAATCCTCAATCTTCAATACTCAATCCTCAATCCTCAATTCTCAATCCTCAATCCTCAATCCTCAGACCTCAGACATCAATACTCAACCCTCAGTCCTCGTCCTCAATCCACAACGCTCAATCCTCAATCATCAATCATCAATCATCAATATTCAATATTCAGTCCTCAATCCTCAATCCTCAATCCTCAATGTTCAATCCGCAATCCCCAATACTCAATCCTCAATTCTCAAACCTCAATCCTCAATCCTCAATGTTCAATCCGCAATCCCCAATACTCAATCCTCAATTCTCAAACCTCAATCCTCAATCCTCAATCTTCAATCCTCAATCCTCAATCCTCAATCATCAATCCTCAATCCTCAGTCCTCAAACCTCAATCCTGGATCCTCAATCCTGAATCCTCAATCTTCAGCCCTCAGTCCTCAACAATCAGTTGTCAATCCTCAATCCTCAATCCTCAATAGAATATCCTCAGTTCAGAGTTTTCCATACGCAATACTCAATCTGCAATCTTCAAATCTCTATCCACAAACATCAATTCTCATCACTCAGCCCTCAACACTCAGTCCCCAATCCTCAATCTTCAATCCTCAATCCTCAATCCTCAATCCCCAATCCACAATCTTCAATCCTCAATACTCAATCTTCAATCCTCAATCCTCAATCGTCAGTCCTCATTCCTCAAACATCAGCCCTCAGCCCTCAGTCCTCATCCTCAGTTCCCAATTCTCAATCCTCAGGCCTCAATCCTCAATCCTCAATCCTCATTCTTCAATCCTCAATACCCAATCATCAATCTTCAATCCTCAATCCTCAATCCTCAATTCTCAATCCTCAATCCTCAATCCTCAGACCTCAAACATCAATATTCAACCCTCAGTCCTGGTCCCCAATCCACAACCCTCAATCCTCAATCCTCATTCCTCAATCCTCAATCCTCAATCCTGAATCCTCAATCTTCAATCCTGAATACTCAGTCCTCAATCCTCAATCCTCAACCTTCAATCATCAATACTCAATCTTCAATCCTCAATCCTCATTCTTCAATCCTCAACACCAAATCCTCAATCTTCAATCCTCAATCCTCAATCCTCTATTCTCAATCCTCAATCCTCAAACCTCAGACCTCAAACATCTATACTCAACCCTTAGGCCTCGTCCTCAATACACAACCCTCAATCCTCAATCCTCAATCTTCAATCATCAATATTCAATCTTCAATGCTCAATCCTGAATCCTCAGTCCTCAAACCTCAATTCTGAATCCTCAATCCTGAATCCTCAATCTTCAGCCCTCAGTCCTCGACAATCAGTTGTCAATCCTCAATCCTCAATCCTCAATCCTCAATCCTCAATCCTCAATCCTTAATCCTCAATCCTCAATCTTCAATCCTCAATACTCAATCTTCAATCCTCAATCCTCAATCCTCAATCCTCAATCCGCATTCTTCAATCCTCATCACCAAATCCTCAATCTTCAATCCTCCATCAACAATCCTCTATTCTCAATCCTCAATCCTCAGTCCTCAGACCTCAAACATGAATACTCAACCCTCAGTCCTCGTCCTCAATCCACAACACTCAATCCTCAATCCTCAATCTTCAATCATCAATATTCAATCTTCAATCCTCAATCCTCAATCCTCAGTCCTCAATCCTCCATCCTCAATCCTCTGTCATCAATACTCAATCTTCAGTACTCAATCCTCAATCCTCAATCCTCAATCCTGAATCCTCAATACTCAATACTCAATCTTCAATCCTCAATACTGAGTCTCCAATCCTCAATCCTCAATCCTCAATCCTCAATCCTCAATCCTCAATCCTCAATCCTCAGTCCTCAAACCTCAATTCTGAATCCTCAATCCTGAATCCTCAATCTTCAGCCCTCAGTCCTCAACAATCAGTTGTCAATCCTCAATCCTCAATAGAATATCCTTAATTCACAGGTTTCAATACTCAATACTCAATCTGCAATCTTCAAATCTCTATCCACAAACATCAATTCTCATCACTCAGCCCTCAACACTCAGTCCTCAATGTTCAACCCTCAATCCTCAATTCTCAATCTTCAATCCTCAATACTCAGTCATTAATCCTCAATCCTCAATCCTCAATCTTCAATCCTCAATCCCCAATACTCAAGCCTCATTCCTCAATCCTCAATCCTCAATCATCAATCCTCAATCTTCAATACTCAATCCTCAATCCTTAATCCTCAATCCTCAATCATCAATCCTCAATCTTCTATCCTCAATGCTCAACCTTTACTCCTCAATCCTCAATCCTCAATCTTCAATCCTCAAACCTCAATCCTTAATCCTCAATCCTCAATCCTCAATCCTCAATCCTCAATCCTCAATCCTCAATCCTCAATCTTCAATCCTCAGCACTCAATCTTCACTCCTCAATCCTCAATCCTCAATCCTCAGTCCTCATTCTTCAATCCTCAATACCCAATCCTCAATCTTCAATCCTCAATCCTCAATCCTCAATTCTCAATCCTCTATCCTCAATCCTCAGACCTCAAACATCAATACTCAACCCTCAGTCCTCGTCCTGAATCCACAACCCTTAATCCTCAATCCTCAACATTCAATCATCAATATTCAATCTTCAATCCTCAATCCTCAATCCTCAATTATCAATCCTCAATCCTCAATTTTCATTCCTCAATACTCAATCTTCAATCCTCAATCCTCAATTCTCAATCCTCAATACTCAATCCTCAATCGTCAATCCTCAATCCCCAATCCTCGATCTTCAATACTCAATCCTCAATCCACAATCCACAATCCTCAACCTTCAATCCTCAATACTCAATCTTCAATCCCCAATCCTCAATCCTCAATCCTCAATCCTCAATCCTCAGTCCTCATTCCTCAATCTTCAATCCTCAGTACTCAATCTTCAATCCTCAATCCTCAATCCTCGATCCACAATCCTCATACTTCAATCCTCAATACCCAATCCTCAATCATCAATACTCAATCCTCAATCCTCAATTCTCAATCCTCAATCCTCAATCCTCAGACCTCAGACATCAATACTCATCCCTCACTCCTCGTCCTCAATCCACAACGCTCAATCCTCAATCATCAATCTTCAATCATCAATATTCAATCTTCAGTCCTCAATCCTCAATCCTCAATCCTCAATGTTCAATCCGCAATCCCCAATACTCAATCCTCAGTTCTCAAACCTCAACCCTTAATCCTCAGTCTTCAATCCTCAATGCTCAATCCTCAGTCCTAAATGCTCTTTCTTCAATCCTCAATACCCAATCCTCAATCTTCAATCCTCAATCCTCAATCCTCAACTCTCAATCCTCAATCCTCAATCCTCAGTCCTCAAACCTCAATCCTCAACCCTCAGCCCTCATCTTCAATCCTCAATCCTCAATCCTCAATTCTCAATCTTCAATCCTCAATACTCAATATTCAATCCTCAATCCTCAATTCTCAATCCTCAATACTCAATCCTCAATCGTCAATCCTCAATGCCCAATCCTCAATTTTCGATACTCAATCCACAATCCTCAATCCACAATCCTCAACATTCAATCCTCAATACTCAATCTTCTATCCTGAATCCTCAATCCTCAATCCTCAATCCTCAATCCTCAGTCCTCAAACCTCAATCTTCAATCCTCAATACTCAATCTTCAATCCTCAATCCTCTATCCTCAATCCTCAATCCTCATTCTTCAATCCTCAATACCCAATCCTCAATCTTCAATACTCAATCCTCAATCCTCAATTCTCAATCCTCAATCCTCAATCCGCAGACCTCAGACATCAATACCCAACCCTCAGTCCTCGTCCTCAATCCACAACCCTCAATCCTCAATCATCAATCTTCAATCATCAATATTCAATCTTCAGTCCTCAATCCTCAATCCTCAATCCTCAATGTTCAATCCGCAATCCCCAATACTCAATCCCCAATCCTCAATCCTCAATCCTCAATCATCAATCGTCAATCTTCAATACTCAGTCCTCAATCCTCAATGCTCATTCTTCAATCCTCAATACCCAATCCTCAATCTTCAATCCTCAACCCTCTATCCTCAATCCACAATCCTCAATGTTCAATCCTCAATACCCAATCTTCAATCTTCAATCCTCGATCCTCAGTCCTCAATCCCCAATCCTCAATCCTCAATCCTCAGTTCTCAAACCACAGTCCTGAATCCTCAATCCTGAATCCTCAATCTTCAGCCCTCAGTCCTCAACAATCAGTTGTCAATCCTCAATCCTCACTAGAATATCCTCAGTTCAGAGTTTTCCATACGCAATGCTCAATCTGCAATCTTCATATCTCTATCCACAAACATCAATTCTCAACACTCAACCATCAACTCTCAGTCCCCAATCCTCAATCTTCAATCGTCAATCCTCAATCCTCAATCCTCAATCATCAATCTTCAATCATCAATATTCAATCTTCAGTCCTCAATCCTCAATCCTCAATCCTCAATGTTCAATCCGCAATACCCAATCCTCAATTTTCAATCCTCAATCCTCAATCATCAATCCTCAATACTCAATCTTCAATCCTCTATCCTCAATCCTCAATCCTCAATATTCAATCCTCAACACACAATTTTCAATACTCAATCCGCAATCATCATACCTCAATCCTCAATCCTCAGTCATCAATCCTCAATCTTCAATACTCAATGGTCAATCCTCAGTCCTCAATACTCAATCGTCAATCCTCAGTCCTCATCCTCAATCCTCAATCCTCGTACCTCAAACCTCGATCCTCAATCCTCAATCCTCATTCTTCAATCCTCAATACCCAATCCTCAATCTTCAATCCTCAATCCTCAATCCTCAATTCTCAATCCGCAATCCTCAATCCTCAGACCTCAGACATCAATACTCAACCCTCAGTCCTCGTCCTCAATCCACAACCCTCAATCCTCAATCATCAATCTTCAATCATCAATATTCAATCTTCAGTCCTCAATCCTCAATCCCCAATCCTCAATGGTCAATCCGCAATAGCCAATCCGCAATCTTCAATCCTCAATCCTGAATCCAAAATCCTCAATCCTCAATCCTCAATCCTCAATCCTCAATCCTCAATCCTCACTCATCAAACATCAATCCTGAATCCTCAATCCTGAATCCTCAATCGTCAGCCCTCAGTCCTCAACAATCAGTTGTCAATCCTCAATCCTCAATAGAACATCCTCAATTCACAGTTCTCAATACTCAATGCTCAACCTGCAATCTTCAAACCTCTATCCACAAACACCAATTCTCATCACTCAACCCTCAACACTCAGTCCTCAATGTTCAATCCTCAATCCTCAATCCTCAATCCTCAATCATCAACCTTCAATCCTCAACGCTCAATCTTCAATCCTCTTACTGAATCTTCAATCCTCAATCCTCAATCCTCAATCCTCAATCCTCAGTCCCCAATCCTCAATCCTCAATCCTCATTCCTCATTCTTCAATCCTCAATACCCAATCCTCAATCTTCAATCCTCAAAAATCAATCCTCAATTCTCAATCCTCAATCCTCAGTCCTCAGACCTCAAACCTCAATCCTCAACCCTCAGCCCTCATCGTCTATCCCCAAACCTCAATCCTCAATCCTCAATCGTCAATCCTCAATCCTCAATCTTGAATCCTCAATACTCAATCTTCAATCCTCTTTCCTCAACCTCAACCCTCAATATTCAATCCTCAACACACAATTTTCAATACTCAATCCGCAATCATCATACCTCAATCCTCAATCCTCAGTCATCAATCCTCAATCTTCAATACTCAATGGTCAATCCTCAGTCCTCGATACTCAATCGTCAATCCTCAGTCCTCAATCCTCAATCCTCAATCCTCGTACCTCAAACCTCGATCCTCAATCCTCAATCCTCATTCTTCAATCCTCAATACCCAATCATCAATCCTCAATCCTCAATCCTCAACCCCCAATCCTCATTCCTCAAACCTCAACCCTCAGCCCTCAGTCCTCATCCTCAGTTCTCAATTCTCAATCCTCAGGCCTCAATCCTCAATCCTCAATCCTCATTCTTCAATCCTCAATACCCAATCCTCAATCTTCAATCCTCAATCCTCAATCCTCAATCCTCAATCCTCAATCCTCAATCCTCAGTCCTCAAACGTCAATATTCAACCCTCAGTCCTGGTCCCCAATCCACAACCCTCAATCCTCAATCCTCAATCTTCAATCATCAATATTCAATCTTGAGCCCTCATCCTCAAACCTCAGTCCTCAGCCTCAATTCTCAATCCTCAATCCTCAAGCCACAATCCTCAACCGTCAGTCCTCGACCTCAATCCTCAATCCTCAATACTCAATCCTCATTCCTCAAACCTCAATCCTCAATCCTCAATCCTCAATCCTCAATCCTAAATCCTCAATCATCAATCCCCAATCTTCAATACTCAATCCTCAATCCTCAATCCTGAATCCTCAATACTGAAGCATCAATCCTCAATTCTCAATACTCAATAGAACATCCTGAATTCTCAGGATTCAATACTCAAACCTCAAACCTCAAACCTCAGCCATCATCCTCAATCCTCAATCCTCAATCGTCAATCCTCAACCTTCAATCCTCAACACTCAACCTTCAACCCTCAATCCTCAATCCGCAATCGTCAAACCGCAATCCTCAATCCTCAAACCTCAATCTTCAATCCTCAATAATCAATCTTCAATCCTCAATCCTCAATCCTCAATCCTCAATCCTCAATCCTCAATCCTCAATCCTCAATACTCAATACTCAATCTTCAATCCTCAATGCTCAATACTCAATCCTCAATCCTCATTCTTCAATCCTCAATACCCAATCCTCAATCTTCAATCCTCAATCCTCAATCCTCAATCCTCAATCCTCAATCCTCAGTACTCAATCCTGAATCTTCAATCCTCAATACTCAATCATCAATCCTCAATTCTCAATCCTCAATCCTCAACCCTCAATCCTCAATCCTCAATCCTGAATCCTCAATCCTCAATCCTCTTTCTTCAATCCTCAATACCCAATCCTCAATCTTCAGTCCTCAATCCTCAATCTTCAATCCTCAGTACTCAATCTTCAATCCTCAATCCTCAATCCTCGATCCACAATCCTCATACTTCAATCCTCAATACCCAATCCTCAATCATCAATACTCAATCCTCAATCCTCAATTCTCAATTCTCAATCCTCAATCCTCAATCCTCAGACCTCAGACATCAATACTCATCCCTCAGTCCTCGTCCTCAATCCACAACGCTCAATCCTCAATCATCAATCTTCAATCATCAATATTCAATCTTCAGTCCTCAATCCTCAATCCTCAATCCTCAATGTTCAATCCGCAATCCCCAATACTCAATCCTCAGTTCTCAAACCTCAATCCTTAATCCTCAATCTTCATTCCTCAATGCTCAATCCTCAGTCCTAAATGCTCTTTCTTCAATCCTCAATACCCAATCCTCAATCTTCAATCCTCAATCCTCAATCCTCAACTCTCAATCCTCAATCCTCAATCCTCAGTCCTCAAACCTCAATCCTCAACCCTCAGCCCTCATCTTCAATCCTCAATCCTCAATCCTCAATTCTCAATCTTCAATCCTCAATACTCAATATTCAATCCTCAATCCTCAATTCTCAATCCTCAATACTCAATCCTCAATCGTCAATCCTCAATGCCCAATCCTCAATTTTCGATACTCAATCCACAATCCTCAATCCACAATCCTCAACATTCAATCCTCAATACTCAATCTTCAATCCTGAATCCTCAATCCTCAATCCTCAATCCTCAATCCTCAGCCCTCAAACCTCAATCTTCAATCCTCAATACTCAATCTTCAATCCTCAATCCTCAATCCTCAATCCTCAATCCTCATTCTTCAATCCTCAATACCCAATCCTCAATCTTCAATACTCAATCCTCAATCCTCAATTCTCAATCCTCAATCCTCAATCCGCAGACCTCAGACATCAATACTCAACCCTCAGTACTCGTCCTCAATCCACAACCCTCAATCATCAATCATCAATCTTCAATCATCAATATTCAATCTTCAGTCCTCAATCCTCAATCCTCAATCCTCAATGTTCAATCCGCAATCCCCAATACTCAATCCCCAATCCTCAATCCTCAATCCTCAATCATCAATCGTCAATCTTCAATACTCAGTCCTCAATCCTCAATGCTCATTCTCCAATCCTCAATACCCAATCCTCAATCTTCAATCCTCAACCCTCTATCCTCAATCCACAATCCTCAATGTTCAATCCTCAATACCCAATCTTCAATCTTCAATCCTCGATCCTCAATCCTCAATCCCCAATCCTCAATCCTCAATCCTCAGTTCTCAAACCACAGTCCTGAATCCTCAATCCTGAATCCTCAATCTTCAGCCCTCAGTCCTCAACAATCAGTTGTCAATCCTCAATCCTCACTAGAATATCCTCAGTTCAGAGTTTTCCATACGCAATGCTCAATCTGCAATCTTCATATCTCTATCCACAAACATCAATTCTCAACACTCAACCATCAACTCTCAGTCCCCAATCCTCAATCTTCAATCGTCAATCCTCAATCCTCAATCCTCAATCATCAATCTTCAATCATCAATATTCAATCTTCAGTCCTCAATCCTCAATCCTCAATCCTCAATGTTCAATCCGCAATAACCAATCCTCAATTTTCAATCCTCAATCCTCAATCATCAATCCTCAATACTCAATCTTCAATCCCCTATCCTCAATCCTCAATCCTCAATATTCAATCCTCAACACATAATTTTCAATACTCAACCCGCAATCATCATACCTCAATCCTCAATCCTCAGTCATCAATCCCCAATCTTCAATACTCAATGGTCAATCCTCAGTCCTCAATACTCAATCGTCAATCCTCAGTCCTCATCCTCAATCCTCAATCCTCGTACCTCAAACCTCGATCCTCAATCCTCAATCCTCATTCTTCAATCCTCAATACCCAATCCTCAATCTTCAATCCTCAATCCTCAATCCTCAATTCTCAATCCGCAATCCTCAATCCTCAGACCTCAGACATCAATACTCAACCCTCAGTCCTCGTCCTCAATCCACAACCCTCAATCCTCAATCATCAATCTTCAATCATCAATATTCAATCTTCAGTCCTCAATCCTCAATCCCCAATCCTCAATGGTCAATCCGCAATATCCAATCCGCAATCTTCAATCCTCAATCCTCAATCCAAAATCCTCAATCCTCAATCCTCAATCCACAATCCTCAATCCTCAATCCTCACTCATCAAACATCAATCCTGGATCCTCAATCCTGAATCCTCAATCTTCAGTCCTCAGTCCTAAACATTCAGTTGTCAATTCTCAATCCTCAATAGAATATCATCAATTCACAGTTTTCAATACTCAATACTCAATCTGCATTCTTTAAATCTCTATCCACAAACACCAATTCTCATCACTCAACACTCAACACTCAGTCCCAAGTCCTCAATCTTCAATCCTCAATCCTCAGTCCTCAATCCTCAACCCTCAATCCTCAATCCTCAATCTTCAATCCTCAATACTCAATCATCAACCTTCAATCCTCAGTCCTCAATCCTCAAACCTCAATCCTCAACCCTCAGCCCTCATCCTCAATCCTCGATCCTCAATCCTCAATCCTCAATCTTCGATCCTCAATCCTCAGTCCTCAAAACTCAATTCTGAATCCTCAATCCTGAATCCTCAATCGTCAGCCCTCAGTCCTCAACAATCAGTTGTCAATCCTCAATCCTCAATAGAACATCCTCAATTCACAGTTCTCAATACTCAATGCTCAACCTGCAATCTTCAAACCTCTATCCACAAACACCAATTCTCATCACTCAACCCTCAACACTCAAACCTCAATCTTCAATCCTCAATACTCAATCTTCAATCCTCAATCCTCAATCCTCAATCCTCAATCCTCATTCTTCAATCCTCAATACCCAATCCTCAATCTTCAATACTCAATCCTCAATCCTCAATTCTCAATCCTCAATCCTCAATCCGCAGACCTCAGACATCAATACTCAACCCTCAGTACTCGTCCTCAATCCACAACCCTCAATCATCAATCATCAATCTTCAATCATCAATATTCAATCTTCAGTCCTCAATCCTCAATCCTCAATCCTCAATGTTCAATCCGCAATCCCCAATACTCAATCCCCAATCCTCAATCCTCAATCCTCAATCATCAATCGTCAATCTTCAATACTCAGTCCTCAATCCTCAATGCTCATTCTCCAATCCTCAATACCCAATCCTCAATCTTCAATCCTCAACCCTCTATCCTCAATCCACAATCCTCAATGTTCAATCCTCAATACCCAATCTTCAATCTTCAATCCTCGATCCTCAATCCTCAATCCCCAATCCTCAATCCTCAATCCTCAGTTCTCAAACCACAGTCCTGAATCCTCAATCCTGAATCCTCAATCTTCAGCCCTCAGTCCTCAACAATCAGTTGTCAATCCTCAATCCTCACTAGAATATCCTCAGTTCAGAGTTTTCCATACGCAATGCTCAATCTGCAATCTTCATATCTCTATCCACAAACATCAATTCTCAACACTCAACCATCAACTCTCAGTCCCCAATCCTCAATCTTCAATCGTCAATCCTCAATCCTCAATCCTCAATCATCAATCTTCAATCATCAATATTCAATCTTCAGTCCTCAATCCTCAATCCTCAATCCTCAATGTTCAATCCGCAATAACCAATCCTCAATTTTCAATCCTCAATCCTCAATCATCAATCCTCAATACTCAATCTTCAATCCCCTATCCTCAATCCTCAATCCTCAATATTCAATCCTCAACACATAATTTTCAATACTCAACCCGCAATCATCATACCTCAATCCTCAATCCTCAGTCATCAATCCCCAATCTTCAATACTCAATGGTCAATCCTCAGTCCTCAATACTCAATCGTCAATCCTCAGTCCTCATCCTCAATCCTCAATCCTCGTACCTCAAACCTCGATCCTCAATCCTCAATCCTCATTCTTCAATCCTCAATACCCAATCCTCAATCTTCAATCCTCAATCCTCAATCCTCAATTCTCAATCCGCAATCCTCAATCCTCAGACCTCAGACATCAATACTCAACCCTCAGTCCTCGTCCTCAATCCACAACCCTCAATCCTCAATCATCAATCTTCAATCATCAATATTCAATCTTCAGTCCTCAATCCTCAATCCCCAATCCTCAATGGTCAATCCGCAATATCCAATCCGCAATCTTCAATCCTCAATCCTCAATCCAAAATCCTCAATCCTCAATCCTCAATCCACAATCCTCAATCCTCAATCCTCACTCATCAAACATCAATCCTGGATCCTCAATCCTGAATCCTCAATCTTCAGTCCTCAGTCCTAAACATTCAGTTGTCAATTCTCAATCCTCAATAGAATATCATCAATTCACAGTTTTCAATACTCAATACTCAATCTGCATTCTTTAAATCTCTATCCACAAACACCAATTCTCATCACTCAACACTCAACACTCAGTCCCAAGTCCTCAATCTTCAATCCTCAATCCTCAGTCCTCAATCCTCAACCCTCAATCCTCAATCCTCAATCTTCAATCCTCAATACTCAATCATCAACCTTCAATCCTCAGTCCTCAATCCTCAAACCTCAATCCTCAACCCTCAGCCCTCATCCTCAATCCTCGATCCTCAATCCTCAATCCTCAATCTTCGATCCTCAATCCTCAGTCCTCAAAACTCAATTCTGAATCCTCAATCCTGAATCCTCAATCGTCAGCCCTCAGTCCTCAACAATCAGTTGTCAATCCTCAATCCTCAATAGAACATCCTCAATTCACAGTTCTCAATACTCAATGCTCAACCTGCAATCTTCAAACCTCTATCCACAAACACCAATTCTCATCACTCAACCCTCAACACTCAAACCTCAATCTTCAATCCTCAATACTCAATCTTCAATCCTCAATCCTCAATCCTCAATCCTCAATCCTCATTCTTCAATCCTCAATACCCAATCCTCAATCTTCAATACTCAATCCTCAATCCTCAATTCTCAATCCTCAATCCTCAATCCGCAGACCTCAGACATCAATACTCAACCCTCAGTACTCGTCCTCAATCCACAACCCTCAATCATCAATCATCAATCTTCAATCATCAATATTCAATCTTCAGTCCTCAATCCTCAATCCTCAATCCTCAATGTTCAATCCGCAATCCCCAATACTCAATCCCCAATCCTCAATCCTCAATCCTCAATCATCAATCGTCAATCTTCAATACTCAGTCCTCAATCCTCAATGCTCATTCTCCAATCCTCAATACCCAATCCTCAATCTTCAATCCTCAACCCTCTATCCTCAATCCACAATCCTCAATGTTCAATCCTCAATACCCAATCTTCAATCTTCAATCCTCGATCCTCAATCCTCAATCCCCAATCCTCAATCCTCAATCCTCAGTTCTCAAACCACAGTCCTGAATCCTCAATCCTGAATCCTCAATCTTCAGCCCTCAGTCCTCAACAATCAGTTGTCAATCCTCAATCCTCACTAGAATATCCTCAGTTCAGAGTTTTCCATACGCAATGCTCAATCTGCAATCTTCATATCTCTATCCACAAACATCAATTCTCAACACTCAACCATCAACTCTCAGTCCCCAATCCTCAATCTTCAATCGTCAATCCTCAATCCTCAATCCTCAATCATCAATCTTCAATCATCAATATTCAATCTTCAGTCCTCAATCCTCAATCCTCAAACCTCAATGTTCAATCCGCAATAACCAATCCTCAATTTTCAATCCTCAATCCTCAATCATCAATCCTCAATACTCAATCTTCAATCCCCTATCCTCAATCCTCAATCCTCAATATTCAATCCTCAACACATAATTTTCAATACTCAACCCGCAATCATCATACCTCAATCCTCAATCCTCAGTCATCAATCCCCAATCTTCAATACTCAATGGTCAATCCTCAGTCCTCAATACTCAATCGTCAATCCTCAGTCCTCATCCTCAATCCTCAATCCTCGTACCTCAAACCTCGATCCTCAATCCTCAATCCTCATTCTTCAATCCTCAATACCCAATCCTCAATCTTCAATCCTCAATCCTCAATCCTCAATTCTCAATCCGCAATCCTCAATCCTCAGACCTCAGACATCAATACTCAACCCTCAGTCCTCGTCCTCAATCCACAACCCTCAATCCTCAATCATCAATCTTCAATCATCAATATTCAATCTTCAGTCCTCAATCCTCAATCCCCAATCCTCAATGGTCAATCCGCAATATCCAATCCGCAATCTTCAATCCTCAATCCTCAATCCAAAATCCTCAATCCTCAATCCTCAATCCACAATCCTCAATCCTCAATCCTCACTCATCAAACATCAATCCTGGATCCTCAATCCTGAATCCTCAATCTTCAGTCCTCAGTCCTAAACATTCAGTTGTCAATTCTCAATCCTCAATAGAATATCATCAATTCACAGTTTTCAATACTCAATACTCAATCTGCATTCTTTAAATCTCTATCCACAAACACCAATTCTCATCACTCAACACTCAACACTCAGTCCCCAGTCCTCAATCTTCAATCCTCAATCCTCAGTCCTCAATCCTCAACCCTCAATCCTCAATCCTCAATCTTCAATCCTCAATACTCAATCATCAACCTTCAATCCTCAGTCCTCAATCCTCAAACCTCAATCCTCAACCCTCAGCCCTCATCCTCAATCCTCGATCCTCAATCCTCAATCCTCAATCTTCGATCCTCAATCCTCAGTCCTCAAAACTCAATTCTGAATCCTCAATCCTGAATCCT